>NC_091949.1:12727895-12845395 GCF_041260155.1 Ptychodera flava | reverse complement strand
GATAATTTGGAGGATGTCTAGAATGATCTCGTCTCATTAAGATTATTTGGCGGTCAGTATTGAATTTCAACTGCGTCATAAGTTTGCGAAATGAGTATTCCGTCGAACGGTCAACGAACGATATTTTAGAAATCTGGAGACATGGCACATCGCATTTTTATTTTAGTATTTTATGCTTTACAAAAGATTTAAGAAGCAATGATTTTGTCGAAAATTCTGAAAAAAATACAGGAAGATTTGATCGCGAACACATTTTCACTTGGGGTCAACTAGCCCTGCGTACGATGCTGTGTGTTCCGCTACAGCTAATCGCCCCGCTCACCACAGCCCTGCAAAGACCCGTACGTAGGGTCGGTGACTTCAAATCCATTTTGGGACTTGACGTAAAAAGCCAAATTACTGCCGAAATTCAGCGTTCTTGGGCCAAAGTCGTATCCCAGCCTACCTCAGCTACTCGATCGCTTCCAAAAATGACAGTCTTTTATTCACTTCTCGTAAATAACCGTCGATGTCTCGCTAGCCCTGCGTACGATGCTGTGTGTTAGCTGTAGCACATAGCATCGTACGCAGGGCTAGGGGTCAACATGGGGTCGCAGCCATGTTGCCTCAAAACTTATTTCTGTCTGCACTCAAAACTAAAAAATGTCGGATATGAACCTGAAAAATCGATGCAATTTTGTCAAACTTCGGCGAAATATTAGCCTATAGACAAAATTTCATCTAGGTAAGGTAAATTTACTGAAATTTGATCGACAAATAATCCTGAGCTTGAACGTGACAGCTCGCCTTCTCCGGGAAGTCAAGTATCCAGCTGCCCATACTCAGTTGCCCATATGGCCAGGTTTATGAGATTGTTTTCAAGCGACGGCGGCAGACCGTACGGGGTCTGGATATGAACCTACCGCCGGTGTAGCTGTAATAACTGTTGCGTTGTTTTTAGTGCCCACGGACGAAGTCCTGGGGGAGTTATAGGTTTGGTCATGTATGTCCGTCCGTCCGTCCGTCCGTTCACGCAGATACCCCAGACATGCCCTGGTCAATTTCTTTCAAACTTTGCACAAGAATAGTACCCAACCCCATACAGATGCACGTCGATTTGTTTCACAATGCGATTGAATTTGGCCGTGTTAGAGGACTTTTAGTTTACACCTCCATAGACTCCCATGTATAAAGCAGTTCTCCATAGACTCCCATGTATAAGGCCAAGAAAAATAAAAATTAGTTTCTCATTGTATTCATATTGCCTAAAGGATGCAGTGACACAGTTTTTTGTCCCCACGGATAAAGTCCAGGGGGCTTATAGATTGGGTCATATCCGTCCGTGAGTCATCAGTGAGTCCATCAGTCACCAGTTCTCGTGAGTCCATCAGTGAGTCCATCAGTTCACGCAGATATCTCAGACATTTTGACAAAATATCATGTGACCTTGGTGACCTTTGACCTCAAATATACATTATTGTCCATAACTCAGTAACCACAAGTGCTAAACCTTTCATATTTGGTATGATGGGACACCTTATGACGCCACATATTGTACCTCATTAATTATGTGCATATCTAATTTTGAGCGAGCCAATAGAGCTAGAGGTCTGATTTTTGGTATATAGGAATAACTTAGCAATACAATTATTTTGACAAAATGTCACGTGACCTCAATGACCTCTGACCTCAAATATATATATATTTGTCCACAACTCAGTAACCGCAAGTGCTACACCCTTCATATTTGGTATGATGGGACACCTTATGACCTTATTACCACGGAGCCAAATTTTGGAACAGTTTACCAGCTACTATAAAAAATATAAACAATAGACACCAGTTTAAACAAACTCTTAAATCTTGGATTTGAAACCACGACTAGTTGTCTTTTTCTGATTATACCCTCCGTCCTCTTGTAATTTAGTTTTTTTGTTTATTTAATTCTCAGCTACCACCCACCAGGAGCTAGACACTCATTAGCTTTGCATTAGTTATTTTCTAGCTCCTATTCACATTCATTCCCCTTCATAAAAGAGAATATATTCCTCATAATTCTCATGTGTCTTTTTTTTGTAGCAGTATTTCTTTATTGACTAATTTAATTATATGTAAGTTTTTTTTGTTTCTATTTATTTGTACACTGAGATATTTACTGTTGTATATACTTTTGTAATACACAGTGAGAGTTTATAATGTGGGGTCTTTATACCTCATAAGAATACCAGTCTCTGTATCTTGCAATCATAGATTGTGATGTAATTACAGTCTTGTAATTATGGAAATGAATGAATGAATGAATAAACTAAACTAAAAACTAAAATTATGACACCACATATTGTACCTCATTAATTATGCGCATATCTAATTCTGAGCAAGCCAATAGAGCTTGATGTCCAATTTTTGGTATATAGGATAACAATAGGGTAGAAATCTAAATATGCCCATCTAAATATTAGACATCTACCATCGAGAACAAAAGAAATTTGCTGTAATTTGAATATTTAAGGAGTTTAAGCAATTTCCACTATAAATAAAGAACCCCTGCCTCAAACTCCACAAAAGTTGCCAGACATATTTTGCCGTTGTCATGCCATTGCTTCATTTAATAACCAGTTAATCAAATGCCTAATTGACAGGAGGAAATTCAAGACCATATTTGAATAGTAGTATATATTGTCCTCAAAATTACTCTATCACGGCCCAAGTACTCATTGCCTTCAGCAATACTGCCTTGTTATTATTATTATTATTATTATTATTATTATTATTATTATTATTATTATTATTATTGTACTTGGGCCTCAGCCCAAGTACATTTGTTTTCATTCCGTGGGAAAAAACTCTGTAAGGTATAACCATTTCTGGCTGAGACCAGGGAGGGCAAAATGTCTTGGCTTCATCTTTCTTGGCATAATAAATGGCGTAATGATGTTAACTGAATGGAAGTGCTGCTCTCAGCCAGTCTTGAATAAGTGAGATGTGAATATTAATGCTTCTCTATCTCAGTTTTTGCCACAAAATCTTCTGAATATAATCAAAATGTGCATCGAAATGCAACAATTAATGCACCCTCCGTTTCCTAGGCGATGGCACGACCCTTGCTACACCCACTGGACGAGCCAAAGTGGGAGGGGTAATTTCAGTTTGGTCGAACAAGAGGGCTCGAGACCAGAATTTAACATTTAAACTTGAAACATGTTTAATCGCTGACAAGATGTGGACTAGTGTTAATCGAAGTAAAAGTGTGAAAAGGAAAGGTTTTATATCCCGGACACAATGAAAAACATTACGACTGGAAACTGTACCCCAGTTGAGAATAGCAATGCCCACAGCGATGGAGAACACTTATCCTTGAGCTGAGAAAACCAGACCATCATTTCGAAATAGAGCTGCAGATTCGAGAAGCTCGTTCAAAATAGCTAGGTACACCCCATAAAGGGGTGGTTTCGAGTTTTGAGGGCAATTTCGCCTCCTTCATATAGAAATCGTACGTTTGTTTTTCCAGGAGAACACACCATTTGACACAAAATTTGCATGTAAAGGGGTCGCCAGCAAGCACGTGGTCAAATCTGGCATAAGAAACAATATGAAATGTTGGGTAAAGCCAGTCCAAAATAAACTGATTTGAACTTTTGTGTTTTGTAATTTATACCACTGCAGTAACATTACCTTATTTTGACAACATTACACAATGTAATACGTTTTGAAACTGAATACTCCGACGTATTCTGTGTCTCCTTTGCTAAAAAATACGGTATGCCGATTACCCATGTAAGGAGATGATGACGTCAAGACAGATTTGTAGTGCGTTTGGTCCTGGATGGTGCACGAAGTTTTGTCAAGGTAGCTTGTGTATTTATTTCCTAAATGGGAGAGATTAGGGTCGATCTAAACGAAGGCCGAAGAATGTTATGATACTCTAAGGGACTGGTCAGTTTCTTCAGCCTGGGGGGGGGGGGGGCGGTGGATTCATGGGGGGGGGGTTCACCCTGTTTTGACTTTGGTGATAGGGGGGGTCACCATGTTTTTGAAATGCCCAATAGGGGGGGTCAGTGTGTTTTTGAATTTTGACACAGGCTCATCATTGCCTAAAATGCTAGTGTCAGCCACAAATTTCATCATTCAGTTGTATTTTTCGGCGCGCCCTTCGGGCGCGTAACTTTAATAATCAGTCATACTTTTCAGCACGCCCAACTTTAACATATCAAGCATACATGTACATACATCAGAGATATCTGTATGTTCAATATTTTTCAGCATGCTCTCTAAGCTCATTACTTTAATATATCAGACATTTTTCAGCATGCCCTTCAGGTGCATGACTTTAAAGCCCCAAAAGCTGCGAATTTTATGCATTATTTTCATGATTTTATTTTCAAGCCAAAGCTAGTTCGTGTAAATGTACTAACTGAAGGACGTGTATTGAAGTATCACTGCTCGCTGATTTGGACCATGCCTACACGTTTTAACAGGCTGAATAATAAACGGGTGCCGCACCCATAAAATGGCGCCCCCACGGGAAAACACAAAAAGAGTATTTCCTGCGCATACACATGGTGATCATACCAGAAACAAGCATGATACCATTTACTTGAATGCACAACACACGATGGCCAACATTTTGTTGTTAAAATCTTTATTTTCTTTGTCATATGATTAGTTTTTGAAAATGGCGGGAAATCTAAAATGACATTAAAATCTTTGAATTTAAATGCCTTTTGACAGTCATGGCAGCGTTATACACTTTGTTAGTCTCTAATGGGTCTTATTCAAAGAAAACTCTTGAAAAACTAAGAATTTTTTGAGATCGGTTTGTTAAACATTCGCAGCTATTGGGGCTTTAATATACAAGGCATATATATCAGAGATATCAGGATGTTTCATATTTTTCGGCGCGCCCTTTGGGCGCCATACTTTATTAAATCAGAGATATCTTGATGTTTGCTAAGTGGAAGTGTACCATTATGAAATCTGCATTTCATATGAAAAGGATGACATAGCCCTGATACTTTTCTCTTCTCTCTATGAGAATTCAGTATGAGAAAGCAACATGCACAAATATTTCACAATAGATATTTAATACAGTGACTTATTTTAGAGATAGAAAAATGACAAGATATCTTTCCTTCTCATTGATGCAATTATTTTCCTTTGTGTCACAGGTTTCCTGTAGAAAGATGCTTTTTTATGAACAAAATAAGAGTTAAAGAAGGCAGTTTTTGTCATTATTAGCTGTGCTTTTATGGTTTCAATGTTACAAGAGAAGGTCCTCTCAGACACTGTACACATCAGATTTGGCTAAAAAAGCTCTCTATGGCTCCTCAAGACATTTAATTATATGGTTGGCATGAGTCTTAACACCCATCAAAGTTTTTGATTCACTGCTTTTTCCTCTTTGATATTAATGATTGACATCCATTTCTGTACAACAGTTCAGGACATCTGGTTAAGCAGAGAAAGTGTGAAATACATTCACAGCTCATTCAAAATACAGCTCATTCAAAATGTACTGTATTCAAACTTTAAGATTGACACTTTGAAATTCCTATCTTACAACTGACATGTCAACAATTTCATTAAAACATAGAATGACTATTTAAAATATAAATATATGTAAAATGTAAAATATAATATATATATATATATATATATATATATATATATATATATATATATATATATATATATATATATATATTATATAATTTATGTCCACCTTTTGTTTTACCTATGTCGCGTGCCGGGGGGGGGGGGGGGTCACCCTGTTTTCGAAATTTGGAATAGGGGGGTCACCCTGTTTTCAAAATTTGGAATAGGGGGGGTCAGCCACTTTTTGACGTCGGCAAAAAATAACCCACGCCCCCCCCCCCCCCTAGGCCGAAGAAAACTGACCAGTCCCTAAGCGAGCTGAACTCTAACGCGAATGGTTGGATAACTTTGAGGATGTCTAGAATATTATAGATCTCGTCTCATTATATAAGATTATTTGGCGGTCAGTATTGAATTTCAACTGCGTCACATGTTTGCGAAAGAGAGAGTATTTCGTCGAACGGTCAACGAACGATATTTTAGAAATCTGGAGACATGGCACATCGCATTTTTATTTTAGTATTTTATATTTTACAAAAGATTTAAGAAGCAATGATTTTGTCGAAAATTCTAAACAAAATATAGGAAGATTTGATTGCGAACACATTTTCACTTGGGGTCAACTAGCCCTGCGTATGATGCTGTGTGTTCCGCTACAGCTAATCGCCCCGCTCACGTCACCACAGCCCTGCAAAGACCCGTACGTAGGGTCGGTGACTTCAAATCCATTTTGGTACTTGACGTAAAAAGCCAAATTACTGCCGAAATTCAGCGTTCTTGGGCCCAAGTCGTATCCCAGCCTACTTCAGCTACTCGATCGCTTCCAAAAATGACAGTCTTTTATTCACTTCTCGTAAATAACCGTCGATGTCGGCAACTCTCTCGCTTGCCCTGCGTACGATATGCTGTGTGTTAGCTGTAGCACATAGCATCGTACGAAGGGCTAGGGGTCAACATGGGGTCGCAGCCGTGTTGCCTCAACTTATTTCTCTGTCTGCACTCAAAACTCAAAAATGTCGGATATGAACCTGAAAAAATCGATGCTAATTTTGTCAAACTTCGGCGAAATTTCAGCCTATATAGACAAAATTTCATCTAGGTAAGGTAAATTACTGAAATTTGATCGACAAATAATCCTGAGCTTGAACGTGACAGCTCGCCTTCTCCGGGAAGTCAAGCATCCACTGAGCTGCCGATACACAGTTGCCCATATGGCCAGGTTTATGAGATTGTTTTCAAGCACAGTTGCGAGTGGAGTGATACGTACCGGTGCCGCCGCGTACTATGCATAGTACGCGGCGGCCGGTACGTATCACTCCACTCATAACTGTGGTTGACGCAGATATCTCAGACATGCCCCGGTCAATTTCTTTCAAACTTTGCACAAGAATAGTACCCAACCCCATACAGATGCACGTCTATTTGTTTCACAATGCGATCGAATTTGGCCGTGTTAGAGGACTTTTTAGTTAACACCTCCATAGACTCCCATGTATAAGGCAGTCTCCATAGACTCCCATGTATAGGGCAGTCCATAGACTCCCATGTATAAGGCCAAGAAAAATAAAAATTTAGTTTCTCATCGTATTCATATTGCCTAAAGGATGCAGTGACACAGTTTTTTGTCCCCACGGATAAAGTCCAGGGGGCTTATAGATTGGGTCATATCCGTCCGTGAGTCCATCAGTGAGTCCATCGGTTCACGCAGATATCTCAGACATTTTGACAAAATATCATGTGACCTTGGTGTAGTGTATTGAAGTATCACTACCATGACGTAATCTGAGCTACAGAAGTTGGTTGGCAAACAATGCTTTGCGACTTTGAGCATGCGCAGTTGTTGATGTACGTTGAGACAATGTTTTGATGCGTTAGGAGTTTTCCAGAATAATCTGTTTGTTTGACTAAGGGACTGGTCAGTTTCTTCAGCCTGGAGGGGCGGTGGATTCATGGGGGGGGGGGTCACCCTGTTTTGACTTTGGTGATAGGGGGGTCACCATGTTTTTGAAATGCCCAATAGGGGGGTCAGTGTGTTTTTGAATTTTGACACAGGCTCATCATTGCCTAAAATGCTAGTGTCAGCCACAAAATTCATCATTCAGTTGTATTTTCAGCGCGCCCTTCGGGCGCGTAACTTTAATAATCAGTCATATTTTTCAGCACGCCCAACTTTAACATATCAAGCATACATACATCAGAGATATCTGTATGTTCAATATTTTTCAGCGTGCTCTTCAAGCTCATTACTTTAATATATCATACATCTTTCAGCATGCCCTTCAGGTGCATGACTTTAATATACAAGGCATATATATCAGAGATATCAGGATGTTTCATATTTTTTTGCGCGCCCTTCGGGCGCCATACTTTCAGAGATATCTTGATGTTTGCTAAGTGAAAGTGTACCATTATGAAATCTGCATTTCATATGAAAAGGATGACAAATTCCTGATACTTTTCTGTTCTCTCTGTGAGAATTCAGTATGAGAAAGCAACATGCACAAATATTTCACAATATATATTTGATACAGTGACTTATTTTAGAGATAGAAAAATGACAAGATATCTTTCCTTCTCATTGATGCAATCATTTTCCTTTGTTTCATAGGTTTTCTGTAGAAAGATGCTTTTTTATGAACAAAATAACAGTTAAAAAAGGCAGTTTTTGTCATTATTAGCTGTGCTTTTATGGTTTCAATGTTACACGAAAAGGTCCTCTCAGACAGTGTACACATCAGATTTGGCTAAAAAAGCTCTCTATGGCTCCTCAGGAGATTTAATTGGATGGTTGACAAGTCTTAACACCATCATAGTTTTTGATTCACTGCTTTTTCCTCTTTGATATTAATGATTGACATCCATTTCTGTACAACAGTTCAGGACATCTGGTTAAGCAGAGAAAGTGTGAAATACATTCACAGCTCATTCAAAATACAGCTCATTCAAAATGTACTGTATTTAAACTTTAAGATACTTTAAGATTGACACTCTGAAATTCCTATCTTACAACTGACATGTCAACAATTTCACTAAAACATAGAATGACTATTTAAAATATAAATATATGTAAAATGTAAAATATAATATATATATATATGCATATATATATATATATATATATATAGATATATATATAGATATATATATATATATGATATATAATTTATGTCCATCTTTTGTTTTTCCATTTGTCGTGCCCGGGGGGGGGTCACCCTGTTTTTAAAATTTGGAATGGGGGGGGTCAGCCACTTTTTGACGTCGGCAAAAAAATAATCCACCGGCCCCCCAGGCGAAGAAACTGACCAGTCCCTATACCAAAAGCCAACGTGCCATTCGAAAGACATTTATTCAGACAAATCGCCCAGACCAGCGATGAAACCATTGATCAGTTTGTGTGCAAATTGAGACAGCGAGCAGCAACATGTGAATTTGGCGATAGGGAGGACGAATACATTAGAGACCAACTCATAGATAAGTGCTATTCGCCCAAGTTACGTCGGAAATTCCTCGAAAAAGAAAGTAATAACACGTTAAAAGATCTGTTGGTAATTGGCAGAGCACAGGAGGCTGTTGACTGTCAGATGAAAGCGATGGGCGAGAGTAAAGCCATCGACCATGTGAATGCTGTTGGTAGTACAACTAGTAGCCGTAAAGAGAGTAACGTACACTCATACTCGGGTAACAGAAAACCATGCAGCAGTAAGAAAACCTGTTATAACTGTGGACGTGTAGGACACTTTGCCAAGGACCCAAAATGCCCAGCAAAAGGCCAGAAATGTAGGTTGTGCGGCGACATTGGTCATTTTAAGGTGAGATGCTCTAAACAAGGTTCCAGTAAACAACAACATAAACGTACAGACAGAGGTAAAGTGAGAACAGGATTTAAAGGTGGTAAGCCTGGAAATAGTGCAAGTACCAACTATGTTGAAGAAAACTGTGCTGATGGATCACAGCGTGGTGCACAGAGTGATGGGGCACTGCAGAATTATGCGTTTACAGTTGGGAATGATGCATATGGTCACAGTGGTAGTGTCACACTAGATGTAGGTGGAGTAAAGTTGCCTGACATCCTGATAGATTCTGGAGCAACATGTAACTTGATAGGCCAGCCAACTTGGGAATGGTTGAAGTCTCAAGGTATCCAGTGCACATCACGGAAGGACGCAAAAGTACTATATGCGTATGGTTGTACTAAACCGATACCTACCCTAGGTACTTTTACAACTGAGATAGTGGCACCAAACCAAACAATATGCAGGGCAGACTTTGTTGTCATTGAAGGCAAAGGAAGAAGCTTGCTGTGTAAAGAGACAGCAGAGATGTTGAATCTGCTTCGTGTTGGTCCTATTCAAGCTAACACAGTTGATGGGAATTCAGACAGAGCCAAGTGAAGAGTATAGTGATATACTTTGTGGCATTGGGCTTCTGAAAGGTTATGAGTTGAAACTGAACATATCAATCAATCAATCAATCTTTATTATACTCAACTCACACTAGCAGAGAGTGTGGTATGGTACATTCCAACATAGATGAACATAGATGACTCAATTAAGCCTGTGGCCCAACCAGTGAGGAGAATTCCATATGGTTTGAGAGGAAAAGTGAACCAAAAGCTAGATGAGCTGCTGGAGCATGGCATTATAGAAGAAGTGCCAGAAGGACCAACTGGATGGGTTTCCCCATTGGTGGTAGTGCCAAAGGCTGGTGATGACGTACGTATCTGTGTGGATATGAGACGGGCCAATGAAGCAATTATAAGAGAACGCCAGCCGATTCCTACAGTGGAAGAATTGTGTTACATGATTTAAATGGAAGTGCAGTCTTCTCTCGCTTAGACTTAAAGTGGGGTTTTCATCAAATCCAGCTGTGTGAAGAGAGTCGACACATCACGACATTTGCAACGCATCGAGGCCTGTATAGATACACTAGGCTGATGTTTGGACTTTCTTCTGCACCGGAGAAATATCAGAAAATCATCAGAGATGTACTTCGAGGCTGTGATGGGGTAGATAACATCGCAGATGATCTCATTGTACATGGTAATGGCACTGAGGAGCATGACGTGAGACTAAGAGCTGTGCTGAATCGACTAAGAGAAGTTGGATTGACACTGAATGCCAAGAAGTGCCAGTTTCGTCTATCAAAGTTGACATTCTTTGGTCATCAAGTGACGCAGAGAGGCATTGAACCTAGCGAAGAGAAAGTAGCAGCAATTCATGATGCAGAACCACCAAAGACAGCTGCTGAAGCAAGATCTTTCATGGGACTCTAAGTACAGTTTGTGTCAAAGTTTATGCCAGATCTGTCAGCAGTAGCAGCGCCTATCCAGAAACTGTTGCGGAAAAATGTTCAGTTTGTATGGGGTGAAGACCAGCAAACTGCCTTCGATGAACTCAAGAGGTTGATTACTCAAGCCGATACGCTTGCATATTTCAGAGTAGACTGCAGGACGAGAATAGTAGCAGATGCTTCGCCAGTCGCACTGGGAGCAGTACTTACACAGTTGCAGGATAACGAGTGGCGTGCAATTTCATTTGCATCCCGCAGACTGACTGATGTTGAGCAGCGCTATAGCCAGACAGAGAAAGAAGCTCTAGCTTTGGTATGGGCCTGTGAGAGGTTCAACATGTATATTTCGGACGAGAGTTCGAACTTGAGACTGATCATAAACCATTGGAAATATATCTACGCAAGAAGATCCAAACCTTCAGCACGTATTGAGAGATGGGTATTACGCCTGCAAGCATATGACTTTAAAGTAGTCTACAGACCGGGTAAAACCAACATTGCTGACTCATTGTCACGGCTGAATTCCAGTACACAGCGTGATAAGGGTGAAAACTATGACTTTGTCCGTCAAGTGGCAGAGAACAGTGTGCCAGCTGCTCTCACACCACAGGAGATAGAAAGAGAGTCAGCAGATGACCCTGAGCTGAACCTCATCAAGAAATGTGTCAGAACTGGAAATTGGAACAAATGTAACATCACCAGCTACATTCATGTGAAGGATGAACTATGCACATATGGAGAACTATTACTTAGAGGCACAAGAATTGTGATTCCACAGTCTCTGAGGGAGCAGGTGTTACAGTTAGCTCATGAAGGGCACCAGGGTATTGTGAAAATGAAGAATAGATTACGTACCAAGGTATGGTGGCCGAAGATTGATAAGGGCGCAGAACAGATGTGCAAGACATGCCACGGATGCCAAGTAGTTGGTGAATATTCAGGACCAGAACCTATGGCACGAGTTACTCCTCCAAGCGGTCCATGGCAAGATTGTAGCGCAGACCTGTTAGGTCCATTACCTACTGGGGAAAGTATATTAGTAGTGGTAGACTACTACAGCAGATTCTATGAGGTTGTAGCCATGAGGTCCACAACAAGTACCAAGATCATAGAAGCACTGTTACCTATATTTGCTAGGTATGGAGTACCTCATTCACTGAGAACGGATAATGGACCACAACTGGCTTCAGTTGAATTCAAAGATTTCCTCAGAGAGCATGCCATTGAGCACAGAACAACCACACCTTTGTGGCCTCAGGCAAATGGGGAAGTTGAGAGACAGAACAGATCGTTGATGAAGGCACTAAGAATAGCGCAAGTGAGAAGAAAAACTGGCGAGTAGAGTTGTCGAAATTTTTGACAGCTTATAGATCTACACCTCAGGTGACAACGGGATGTACACCATACTACCTAATGTTCGGTCGTGAGATGAGATCAAAACTACCAGATCTGAGACGGGAACAGTCTGTGACAGATGAAGAAGTTCGTGACAGAGATTGGTCTAGAAAGTTGATAGGGAAGGATTATGCAGATGCAAAGAGGAGAGCGACAAGGAAAGAGATGGAAGTTGGGGACAAGGTGTTGATGAAAAATACCAAAACGAACAAGATGTCACCTAACTTTGAACCAAGTCCTCTACAAGGTTGTGAAGAAAGAAGGTGGAGAAGTAACAGTACAAAGTGAAGAAGGAGCTGAGTGCAAGCGAAATGTCACTTTTCTGAAAAGGTACAACGAGAAAAATGATGAAAGTGTACAAAAGGGATCTGTCAATGTAGAAAACGAACCGGACACCAATTTACAGTCTGGAGGAACTGTCAGTAGTCCAGCTAAACAGATCAGGATTTCAAGACCAGTGAGAGTCACTCGTATGCCAAGGAGATATGAAGACTTTGTTATGTCGAACGAGTAGTTACAGACTCAACGTGGACCCTTTTTGACAACTGTTTATTGAAGTTAACGTTCTGAGTTTTGATTCATTTTCGTACATGGATGCTTACCAAAACTTTGTTTATTTCAGTGTTTGAAGGCAAAGCGGATGACCAGATGTAGCATCTTGTGGACATATAGACATTTGCTTCTTTAACACTTGAGCTCTGAGCAAGGACATTGATGACGTTTCAAGTTTTGAAATATTTGTTTGCTTTTCTATTTGCAATCATTGATGCTCAGTTGAATTGAGACAGACCACAAATTTGAAGAAAGGAGGGATGTAGTGTATTGAATATACGGATAGTGTACAATCCGATTCGAACCCACAACATACGGCATCAGTCGCCTAGCTGAGAGGCCACAGAGAGAACCACTCGGCTAAATCTCCACTCCCAAAAAAGAGTGGTTCAATAGCCGGCTAAGTTGTTACATTTTTCTGACTGAGACCGCTTAACACGTTGTAGAGTTCGTGAAGCACTCACGCACGCATGCTCACTATCATACATCGCACAACACACTTTATCGAAGCGAAGAAACAAATCACTACCATGACGTAATCTGAGCTACAGAAGTTTGTTGGCAAATAATGCTTTGCGACTTTGAGCATGCGCAGTTGTTGATGTACGTTGAGACAACGTTTTAATGCGTTGGGAGTTTTCCAGAATAAACCTGTTTGTTTGACTGAGATGTTAGTTTGTCGCGTGATGTATTGACGGACATCACAATTACCTTGACCTGGTGATGTTTTACCTTGAATGTATAAGCTTATGATTATTAAACTACCAGTTACTATTACCTTGACCAGGTCATGTTTTACCTTGAATGTATAAGCTTATGATTATTAAACTACCAGGTACTATTACCTTGACCTGGTCATGTTTTACCTTGAATTTTTATAAGCTTATGATTATTAAACTACCAGTTACTATTACCTTGACCTGTTCATATTTTACCTTGAATGTATAAGCTTATGATTATTAAACTACCAGTTACTATTACCTTGACCTGGTCATGTTTTACCTTGAATGTATAAGCTTATGATTATTAAACTACCAGTTACTATTACCTTTACCAGGTCATGTTTTACCTTGAATGTATAAGCTTATGATTATTAAACTACCAGTTACTATTACCTTGACCTCCTGGTGATGTTTTACCTTGAATGTATAAGCTTATGATTATTAAACTACCAGTTACTATTACCTTGACCTGGTCATGTTTCACCTTGAATGTATAAGCTTATGATTATTAAACTACCAGTTACTATTACCTTGACCTGGTGATGTTTTACCTTGAATGTATAAGCTTATGATTATTAAACTACCAGTTACTATTACCTTGACCTGGTGATGTTTTACCTTGAATGTATAAGCTTATGATTATTAAACTACCAGTTACTATTACCTTGACCTGGTCATGTTTTACCTTGAATGTATAAGCTTATGATTATTAAATACCAGTTACTATTACCTTGACCTGGTCATGTTTTACCTTGAATGTATAAGCTTATGATTATTAAACTACCAGTTACTATTACCTTGACCTGGTGATGTTTTACCTTGAATGTATAAGCTTATGATTATTAAACTACCAGTTACTATTACCTTGACCTGGTCATGTTTTACCTTGAATGTATAAGCTTATGATTATTAAATACCAGTTACTATTACCTTGACCTGCTGATGTTTTACCTTGAATGTATAAGCTTATGATTATTAAACTACCAGTTACTATTACCTTGACCTGGTCATGTTTTACCTTGAATGTATAAGCTTATGATTATTAAACTACCAGTTACTATTACCTTGACCTGGTCATGTTTTACCTTGAATGTATAAGCTTATGATTATTAAACTACCAGTTACTATTACCTTGACCTGGTCATGTTTTACCTTGAATGTATAAGCTTATGATTATTAAACTACCAGTTACTATTACCTTGACCTGGTCATGTTTTACCTTGAATGTATAAGCTTATGATTATTAAACTACCAGTTACTATTACCTTGACCTGGTCATGTTTTACCTTGAATGTATAAGCTTATGATTATAAACTACCAGTTACTATTACCTTGACCTGGTCATGTTTTACCTTAAATGTATAAGCTTATGATTATTAAACTACCAGTTACTATTACCTTGACCTGGTCATGTTTTACCTTGAATGTATAAGCTTATGATTATTAAACTACCAGTTACTATTACCTTGACCTGGTCATGTTTACCTTGAATGTATAAGCTTATGATTATTAAACTACCAGTTACTATTACCTTGACCTGGTCATGTTTTACCTTGAATGTATAAGCTTATGATTATTAAACTACCGGTTACTATTACGTTGACCTCATTATGCTTTTTCCTTTTTGCGCGCCTAGTGCCATTATTCCCTGTTCAGTTGTTTTTCCCTGCATGACATAACAGAAGTGAATTCATCGGGAAAGAAATGAACAACAGCTCAAAGTGTTGTAGGCATACATCATCTGCTTCAGGAAATTGGAAAGTTGGAAAGGAGAATAGAAGCAAACTATACTGCTGCAAGATTACTTATGGAGGACTGAAACGAAGCCCCAGTCTGTAAAATAATCATTGCCGCTGTTCAGTGATTAAGCTTGATGTCGGTTGTAGGCTAAAGCAGCACTTGAAATAAACTCACGAAGGTTTTGAAAGACTGCGCAATCCATATAGAGGGCGCGCCATAATGGAAAGTGATGACTGAAAGAAACTCTGTGCACAGTCACCTGTGGTCTATTCCGCTCTGCGTCTATGCGCTCCATATACATGTGTACATATGCCTGAGAAGTAGAGGCATTATGTACACACGTCTATGGCGGGGGGGGGGGGGGCATAAACGCAGAGCGGAACAGACCACAGATGACTGTGGTCTGTGCAACCTATTTTTGATTTTCCTGCCGTCCTTGACTGGATTTTTTTCGAACAACCCGCAGGATATGAAATGGTCAATCCCAAACTAACTGCTCGCCACTGTCACCTGTGGTCTATTCCGCTGTGCGTCTATGCGCCCAATAGACGTGTGTATATATGCCTGAGAAGTAGACTTTCTTCTTCTCAGGCATATGTAACGTCTATGGGCCCATAGACATAGAGGGGAATAGACCACAGGTTACTGTGGTCAGATATACTCTTGGTAGCACTTTCCTCCTTGCCATAGGGGCTGTCTGGCGTGTACATAATCGCAAGCGACTACTCCCTAACTCTCACTGCTTTCTCGGTTTTCTTCAGGAAGGCCTGTTACAACCGATAACGTAGTAACTAGCCGATAACGTATCAAACCCGATAACGTAGTAAAAATTTACCGATAACTTAGTAAATCAACCGATAACGTAGTAACGAACCGATAACGTAGTAATTTTTTCTAACCGATAACGTAGTAATTTTTCGTAACCGATAACGTAGTAACGAACCGATAACGTAGTAAATTTTTCTAACCGATAACGTAGTAATTTTTCCTAACCGATAACGTATCAACAAATTTACCGATAACGTTTCAATGAACCGATAACGGATTAAATCAACTGATAACGTAGAAAACTCAACCAATACCGCATCAAAACAACTGATAACGTATCAATTAACTGATAATATCTGATCAAGCGATTCATGGGGAGCGATAGATTGATCGATTTATAGATAGCTAGATATAGATAGAAAGATAGATAGAAAGATAGATAGATAGATAGATAGATAGATAGATAGATAAATGGGTCGATCAATGTATCGATAGATAGATCGATTACTTAATGGATAGATCGATCTATCTATCTATCGATGTTTGATAGATTGTCGGTCGATTCGATTGATCAATGGATCGATCGATAAATTGATAGGCAGATCGATCGATAGAATGAAGGATCTATTAACTCGATAGAAAGATAGATCAACTAATCGATAGATCGCTGGATCTATTCTATAAATTGGTCAGTAGATAGATAGATCTATAGAACGATTTGTTATCACATTGTCTCGTACTCAATTTCTTTTCTTCTGTTTATTTTTTCCGTTTAGCGTAAATTGTTACAAATTCTGTAGCAAATCAATCGTGTTTCGACTACTTTCATGGTAGTACGTACGACTAAGTTGATTGTTGTTAAACTACTGGAATAGGAAGTTATTTCTGGTCTTGCTAAAGTAGCTATACAGTTTAGTTCTAGTTGGGTAAAATTCAAAGAGATAGTATAAGTACTGATGAAACAAAGGCAGGGGAATGAGCGGCTGTTGGTTTACACAGAGAACCCTACCGAGAAAGAAAACTATTATGTGTATGTATCGGCTACAATTCAGACAGAAAGTATGGTTGTAATAGCAAGATTAGAAACAACTTTCCAAACCCATTCCAGTAGTGTAGCAACATTTAGATCAAGTTAGTCGTTCGTGCTGCAACAAAAGTTATACAGGCAAGTCGTGGGAATACTTTGCTTCGCATATAAATGTGATTATCACAAAACATTTTTTAACAAAGTAATCGGACCAGCTACAAAACGGAAGACCTTTTTCCCTTGGGACTGTTTTTGGCTCTAGCAGACCAATACCGCAATCACCGACAGGCAACATCGCAAATTTCGCACACATATTGGATACGTCGACCGATAGAAGTAACTGCGTATTAGTGATTAACCAAAGAATATTAATGATTTATTCGTACAATTGACGATTTTTCATGTTATTGAAAATCTCCATCGGGTGTATTTGAAAAAGGTAAGCATATCAGTGATTAATATGCCGGAACCTAATATAAATGTATGAGTGAACTCTGGTAAGGCCAAGAAAAATAAAAAGTTTGTTTTCATCCTAGACGTATGGCAGAAATGATGCGGTGACTCAGTGTTTTTTCTTCTCATTTTTTTTTAATTCTTCAACCAACAAGAACGCGCAAAAAAACATGAAAACGACATAGGAATGCACGCAGAGATAAATGCACAGCAGTGTTGCTTTAGTATTCTTGTATAGCAGCAGTTCTGCGGTTTGACTTTTAGTGCAGCAATGCAGCTTTGTCATATATATATATATATATATATATATATATATATATATATATATATATATATATATATATATATATATATATATATATATATATATATATATATATCATTCTATTAGTCGAGCAATCGATCAATTCATTCAATCATTCAATCGATAGAAAGATCGATCGATTGATAGATCAGTGCATCGATCGATCAATCGGTCGATCTATCGATTGATCAATGGATTGATCGATCGATCGAGGATAGATCTATCCCTATGAATCTATTCCCATGAATCACTTGATCCAATACATTATCAGTTGATTTGATACGTTATCGGTAAATTTGTTGATACGTTATCGGTTAGAAAAAATTACTACGTTATCGGTTCGTTACTACGTTATCGGTTGATTTACTACGTTATCGGTAAATTTTTACTACGTTATCGGGTTTGATACGTAAAAGGTAGTTACTAAGTTATCGGTTGTAACAAGGCCCTGGTCAGGAGCTTCAGGGTCTATGCGATTGCTAGCTGCAGTACAGTCGCTCGAGGTTTTGCCTGGGTATTTGGGTCGGACGGCAAAACTTTGCCGTCCGTTCCAAATACCCAGGCAAAACCTCGAGCAACTGTACTGCAGCTATGCGATTGCTTGAAAAGGATAGGCAGGCTGCGTTCCTACAGCTTTGGAGGGGCTCGGGATAATTCAAAATTTTCCTATATTTTTGTCAGTATCCCACAAACAACATCAAAATCATTTAAGTGCTTTCCTTCCAACTATTAATAATTCTGGGAAAAAATAAATAAAATATTCAGTCAGCATAGGTGGTGGCACATTACAAAACAGCCGACTGCATATTTAATATGGATCACACGATTCATTACTTTTTATCATATGTAATTCTCATCAATTAATCGGTGTTGTGATTTTTCCCGTTTCATATGGCCGCAAGGGATGTAGCGTTTTTGTTAAACCACAATTATATTACCATGCCCAGTCCGTCGCATTTTAATTGGTCGAGAGGAAAGCCCAAATTAACGGGATCGGCAAGCCTCGCCCGGTAATTTTTGGCTTTCCTCTCGCCCTTGCCCATAAATAAACGTATCAGCGCATCGCCCGTTATTTCTATAATACATATACACATGGATAGTTTTGTAATGATTACCCTTGCCAACAGTTTGGAATAACTCATTTAAGTTTCATAGTGGTATCTATGCATCCGTAGAATCGAAGTATGTCAGTGCCATATATGGCCGAGTTAATGAGAAATGGAACAAAAATTTAGGTATGTAAAAGATAGTGACTGGTTGTACTTTTGTACAACAATGTAACCTTTTCGTTGCTTGCCATTGCGAGTTATTTACTTAACACCTCATCAGAGAATCATTTTGGGTAACTCAGGTCCAAGGCGAAGTACATGTTCAGCTTGTATCTCATAGCCAGTCAACATGTGCACACTGTTGTACTTGACGTTACTCTGTTGTCCCGTAAGGATGTAAAGAAATCCCATCCGGTCAATTAAAACAAAAAGGTGCTCTTCAGTCCAGCAACTGAACACACACTTTTGGTATTATGTCTCTACTGAATCATACTTTAAATTATTGTGTGTAGACAGTAAGCGTACATTTCTAATTATTATTATTTATTACATAGTGAAATGGTCGAGAGGTTCACTATGTTTGCACTGTTCTCAAACAAGCCACGTTTCTCTTGACA
Source organism: Ptychodera flava (assembly GCF_041260155.1). NCBI lineage: Eukaryota > Metazoa > Hemichordata > Enteropneusta > Ptychoderidae > Ptychodera > Ptychodera flava. The sequence goes on along the minus strand of NC_091949.1, from coordinate 12,825,908 downwards.
AAACAAGGTGGGTTGAAAATTTGCATGTGATTTGCGCTAGCCTTTATATGAGTGTGAAAGTGTACCTTATTTCATTGTATGAGTACAATAGATAATAACTGCAAACACGTTACAGGTATCCGAGGCACCAGGGAAGACTCTATCACTGCATCAGCGACCCTGGATGGTACAATAGTTTGATCTGATTCTTGATATTGGTGTCAGCTTAACTGCTATATTAGCCTATATCACATGAAGCTGGAGGGACATAGTAGGACTGTATCAAAAGTGTCACCAGAGGTCCGGCCGGAGCCTACTGCATCAGGGACGAGGTGCCTAAGCAGTGTATGATATGGAATGCTTGTTTGTTGATATTTTGAATCCTTTTTTCCATCATATGTGACAACTAAGATGAACAGGAATCTAAAATTAGCAGAGGCAGCTACAGGAGCTTTTATAATAACAGATTTTCTCAAGCAGAAAAATCTTATTCAAAAAGAACGTAATACATAAATATGTATAAGTCGAGTGATGGCAGCAGCAGTTGGCATGTCAGTATTAGGAGCAGTATTCAACCCAACGACATTTAAATGAGGTTCGATTCACTGTCAAAGGTTATTAGGTCAAGGTGAAGAAATCACTCAGGACAGAGAAAGGCACGACTGAGCCTTGGAAAACTTTAATGAAGACACTGAGAAATATCATGAACGACACCAAATGATTTATGATTGGAAAAAAGAGACTTGATGCCATGCAAATTGATAAAAGAAAACTTAGTGTGACCATAGACCCTCGAGAAAAACTAGGGTCTATGGTGTGACAGATGACGACTTTGAACTTAATGGTAGTTCCAGTGAAGATGCTATTCAGTGATGAGCTGACCCAACCGGTTGACGTATGAAAATCTAACTTTGTAGATATTATACCCTATCCAACAGTCACAATTTGGGAACTCGTTTACATGGCCAGCATGGTACTACGTACAGTGATTTGGTGAAAAGAATACATCAACGTTTCTAATAAAAAGCGACCTTTTTGTTTTGTTTTGTTTTTTTTTTGTATTAAACTAGAGTGGTGCTAGGTAAGAGGAGCAAACAGGCACATCCTTTTATCAATAAAGAAAATCCAAGTAAAAGGTTGTGTGATGATAAGTTGTACAACCATATTTTTGGTTTTATCAAAGACTGTTATGCCAGGTGAGATGGTAGGCAATCTCATGCAATCCTGTGATTGCAGGTGACGTCACCGAGGCTGAGCAAAGGATGGCAGGGGACGTCATTGGGGCACGGGGACCTGGAAAATTACACAGAACAGTCATTCTATGAATGGAGAAACAGATCCAGTTGGTTTGAACCGGTTTAGAGTTGATTTTTCACAGAATGGTCTGAAAAATGGCCCTGAAAAAATTTACACGGAAACAGTAATTATATACCACTATTAAAGTGCCATAACTGTAAATAAGTTAAGCAAACTTAAAAACGTACGACTAAAAGGAATGTTTTGAAAATCAGACAGTTTAGTGAAATGAATACAATGTCTATAGTGCAATAAAATTTAAAGTAAAGTAAGCCTTTATTGAAATCGTATCCCAATTAGGATCTTGATCAAAAAGTACAATAAATGAGTTCAAGGCATATCTTTACTCTCCAGTCTCAGTAGACTAGAAAATCGATCACATGAAATCAACTTTGTTCATCACCTTGTACATGATTTACAAAGTCTTCATCCAAGAAGATTATTTCAGTTCCACCATGGTCTTTATCTAATCCTTGTAGCAGGCCAACGGCCATCTGAAGCACAACTTGATATAGCGCCCTCTATCGCTTCGTATGAGTGATAGGACATGTCCTCTGTGTCATCTTTTCCGTAGATCGTGTGACGTACCCTCGTGTTCTCAGAATATCTAAAGTGGCCATATCAGCATTCAATACATCACCTAGATGGTATAGTCAATGCAAGTCAAAGGAAGTCGAAGACAATATCATTTTCATTAAACCACTCCATGCAACCTTGAGAAATATGTATTTTCCAGCTATTATTTTAATGGCCCAATTTTCACAAATTCAAACATCAGTATGAAACATCTTATGAGCACATGTCTTACGAACTTGTTTTCATTTGTTCACAAATCAATGGCATTGAGAAAGTTGGCATTTTGATAAATGATGCCTAGATAATCCAAGAGAACTGTGTATGTACGTGTGCTTGTTGTTTTCACTGACTTACATTTTGGCACGTCGACGTTCTAAGCAATTAGGTTCGAAGTAATAAAATTCTTTGTTTTGCGTCTCCATTTTCGCAGGTTTTGGGAGTTTTCCCGAAAAACAGTGTATTTGAATAGGACTTCACCGCTAAGATTTTCTGCCTATAGATTTTTTTACAAATTTTGTAATGTAATTAAACCACCTGCATGCTTGCAGAATATCACACTGCAGTGTAAATCATGGAGATGAAACAGAAGTTTCTTGATTGATTTTCAAATGGGCACACGTACTCATACTACAAGGAAACGATCAGGTAAATGTAAAACTTACTTACATGTGTATGATTCCTTTATGTGGATTTGAATCGATTACCCACTTACCTTTAAAATTTGAATGGACGCAAAACAAAGAATGTAATTACTCTGGCCTAAACAATATTACAACACTTGGTGCACTTAGGCATATTAGAGCGTGAAGGCGATCGTTTCACTTTTAACCGGTCGATCTAGAATTGTTGTAATTTTTAGGCCCCATTATTATCTGGGGATTGTAGCAAGTGCTGGCTCACTGAAGTTCAGAGTGACTCGTTTATAGGAATATCGTCACCTACGTCTACAGTGTACGCTTGATGAATAAGCTTGTAGGTGATGCAGGTAGTGGCGGAGTTACCCATTCCCAACAAGAATCCACCTAAGATGGAAACGTGTTGAGTAACTCGAATGCGTGTAATGCCTACTTTCCTATTTGTTGCAAAAACAAGGGGCGGAACTTTAACTCTAAAATGATGACATTGAGAAAGAATTTTGGAGGGGGTCGGGGCAAATTCGTCAAACTTTTCGTTTTCTACTATACTAACAAAACGATGGTCAAATGTGCTAAAGTAAAAAATTGGGTAAAAAATCTACAGTTTATCAAAACTACTTTGCTTAAGTTAAAGTCTACTTTTAGCCTAAGGGGGTGGGGTGTGTAAACTCAGGTACATATTTATGTACCAGCCTGAGGGTAGTGGCCCCGGTAATGAATATGGGCACCTCTTGCTCGTCGTTAAAAATTCCAACTGGGCGAGAGAAGAACGCTGTAAAATGCAAACAGTTTCACAAATTACCCCAAGGCCGGTTGTATCCTTATAAATTGAACGTAAACGCCAGGGATAAAGGTAGGGGTGTGTTTAAATTCAAGGGTCAACTTATGTTTCCAACTAGAACATTTGCGAAACATAACTGCTTTATTTGTCCACAGTCCCTCCACCCACTGTGATTTGTCATAAATGAGACAGAAACTCCTTGTTCAATTTCAGTTGTCGTAAAAACGACAAATCCTTTTTTCGATAATTAGGAGCTCACAATTAAATTTTACCGCCATCCACGTGCCCTCCATCAAGATCAAGATCCATGTTCAATGGTATCACGTGGCGTTGGAGTGAAATTCTTCTTCGCGAGCATATTGAATGCAAAGATCCTGACACCGATGGATAGACAGTTTGAAAATTGTCACTATGACAATGACCATGATATTAATGCTGTCGTGTGATCATCATGTGATTTTTTCCATCTGTGTCAGAGCTCGTAGATTTCACCTCGAACTTTGAGACAAAGTAAGGAATCACCATAAAAAAGTTGACAGCATTGCACAGGCAACGATGAACGCCCCTTATTACATGCAAATAAATAAAACAGCAAACATAATATTGTGCTGCATACTGACATGTATATTACTGTCATCAACTTTGGCACTTTGTTTATCATGATGTTCATAACGCTCGACAAATACAATTGGACCCTCTAGGTAAATTTTCTTTCTTAATAAATAGATGTTTATCGAAAATGTGTGTCAGCTCTACAATATTGCTGGCTTTCTCGCAGAATTTTCAAGTCCGGTGCGTGAAATCGATGCGTCTGCGAAAACCTAGTTTTGGAAAAATTGGCAATATTTGTGCTAAAAATTGACAGAAGATTCATTAAAACGTGCTTTCTGTGATCATTTTAAATCATGGATATGCGATTTCCCGGTCAGCCGCCAGCTGCTGTGATGGAAAATGGCAGAGATTCACATCCGCAGTATCCCTACTCCGTTGTCGTGATGGAGACAAACGGCGAAATCTGAGGGAAACCCATAAGCAGTTAGGCATGGTGTATTTTATAATAATGAAAGCAGTAATTTTCTTTCATCCATTTGAAGACGTTATTATATGAACGAACAATGTGCAATGATGTGTGTCTGAATATGTGTATATTATCACACATAACTTTCTTCCAATCAAAGTTTGCATTTCGCGCGCTTCAGGAAGCAGCCGCTATGTAGTGTAAAGCGCTCTCTGATTGGTCGAAATGGTCCATGTACATGTTACCCTAGGTTCATAACAAAATTACTGACAGGCGGTAGACGAGGTCAAGGCAACACGACAGTTGATAATTTGTCTGATTTCATGAATTCAAGGAGACAGATCAACAATCAGCAGATGTGATTGAACAGGTGAGTGACAAAATTTCAATCGAATGCTGTCGATAATGCGACGCAGGGCATCGTTTAACGATAAGTCGGGTTTTGATTTTGGTGTCACCCAATGATCAATATACACTGTATCAATGTGCGCTATGTTGTTCAGACGCTGCGGTGCCCGCGAGTTCATTGCAGTGTGCCCCAGACCAACCGTGCTGTTTCTATATGAATTCCGAAACAGTTTTTAGCTGCGCATTGTTGCTTTGAATATGAAGCGAAATGCCTTCACACACCGCTTTGTATATTTTCGCCATCCTCGAGCTATGCGATGATCTTGCTCGCTTACGAGTGCGAAAGGTTTTCCCGTCTGTCTGTTAATTATGCTAATCCTGGGTTTTCTAATGCCTTGCCTATCATGGCCGTCGGCGGCAGCAGTACTACATGTAACGGGTGACTCTGTAACTTCGCCGTGCAGATCGCTGAAGGAAGCTAGCATAATCAATCAAATTACACCGTTACCATTTCAGTTCCTCCTTCCGTGACCATTTCAGGGCGGGTATTGTTGTGTTGGCGCCCAGTATCGCCTACTTTATAGGACCGTTGTTGAAAGTTACATGCCCCTTTGCCAACTACAAATTTGTGCAAATCTGGTTGTGTGCCAAGTTCTCGTGTCACTGCACTGTCATGTGAAAACAACATAAACAAAGTTTACAGATTACGGTACATCGGTGAACGTACTTCAATACAATGGGGCCACTTAGTGTCAGATTTTCAAGTCATAGTTGGCGCAAGCACGTCGCTAGAGGATGTACCGGCGTTTATGTTTACCAAGGGGAAGTGGCATAGTAAACAAGTGTTTTCTACCATAGACCCTCGAGGGTCTATGTTTCTACAAACAAGGCAAGCTTATACAGTATTGTGACATCATCTGATTTGTTGATGTCATAGTAGTTGAATGGCGATTAGCCATGGGACTATTCCTTTGTTTTATTTGTGAAGGCATTTTTTTCCCCAGTATTTTATTATTACCCCTTTATTTTTGAAATTTCTCAATAAATATTGGAAAACAATCCGTAGTCAGCTGATCATAGTTTCAGTTTCCATGTAGTGTTGTTCCACCTTTTAATATTTCTGGTAATGCTACCAAAACATGTCGTGCTTATGGTACAGAAATAGGAAAAGAAAAGCAAATTTTCAATATTTATAGAAATTTAGACAAGGTTTGTGGAAGCACAAGGTAGTAGCCTCACAAACTCAACACTATAAGTACTGCATGCAATATTACTGTTGATGACTTGAATCCAGACTGAAATTCCATTGTCAATAGTAATATTTTAGATTAGACAAAATTAAATCTATGTCAACAAGTTGAGCTTTGGGCAATTCAAGATTATTTGGAGCAGAAGAAGCAATTGATTTACAAAGACAAGCAAAATAAACAATTTCTTTCATCAGGGGAATAAATATTCATTAGTTAGGCCTTAGAAAAAAATTATTGTTCCTCAGATTTTTCTTGGCAAAGCTACAGAGGTGTTGAGTGAAGTCTTTTTTGTTATTTTACAAATCAGCAAAATCTCCCACTAGTTACACTGTTGTCAATGACTTGGAATAAAGATTTTACAAACTGTCCACAATAATAGAGGTGATATATATGCGTGCAGTGTTGACAGAAATTCTGAGCATTTCCACATGGCATGCATCCAGAAGAATTCAAAAACTGTAAATATGCTAAAAAATGCACTACCTGGTGCAATACAGAAGTAGGTATTTGCTGTAATTTGAAAAAAAAAATATTCCAAATTGGCTAAAGTAGAAGCGGCGATTCTGAGGAACAGTTTAATTATTCTTCCAGGCCTTATCAATGTCATAGTTGTCTCAACAAAATGGCCAGAGAGTTTGTTTAAAAAAACCACCCTGCCTACCTGTTTTCAATTTTGTTTACAAAAGTTCAAATCCAAAGCGATTACTCTACAGCCACTGTGTCCAAAACAAACTCATAGCTTTCTCTTTAAAACAAAGGTGTGTGCCCTAACATCGATTGAAAGACAGGAAAATTGCAGACGTCATACAGTAATCTTGCCATTCAAATCACCCAAGTGAAAAGTTGCCAAGCACACATGTTTATTGTACCACAGGGATACTTACTGTAGTAGAGTGCAAATATCAACTTCAGACAAGGTTACTGTTGTTTACTCTTGAAGCAGGTTTTTCTGGTTTGTAAAGAGATGAGTGTTTTGTGCCCTTTCTGTGTAACCGTGGTGGTAAAGGTGTTAGGAGTCTTTGCTCTGAGTAACAAAACAACTGCTGAGTGTAGTATCAACAGTCTGTGGCTGCATCAGGTGTTACATAAGCATGGAGTGTTGTTGAAGTGGCCTGCACGTTAGAATACTTTCTTCTTGTGTACTTTCTTCAAGTAAAAAGTGTGTTGAAACAAAAAAAAAAGGTGAATATAAACACAACATGTTGTGCATGATATGCAGTCTGGACTGAACTTAACTTGTATCAATAGCATTGCACATCCACACACACGCGCGCGCATGCACACACACATACATACACACACATACACACACACACATGCACACAAAGGTTGTGTTTGTAACTTGAGCGCCAAGCATTTCTACCTGAATTTTGGGGAAGAACAGGACACTTTAATTAACAACAGAAGAAAATAATAGACAGTGCATCACAAAGTTCAAGCTGATAGTACAGAGTGCTGCCTGATCTCTGAGTTCAGCGTGATACAAATGTAAAGTCAAGGGCAATGATTTGTCATTCTGGTTTTTCAAGACTGCAATCAGATTTCAAATTCTCAAAATCCAAAGCTAAATTCTCATTAAAATTTTGTCTGTGAAAATGTACTGTTTAAATTGAACATGGCCACACGTGCAATGTTACAATAATGGTTGCAGAAAACTAATCGTTTTCCATGAAAGTTTGAGTGTTGCTATGAAAAATATTCTGCCAGGCTGATAAGTTTACATGTAATTGTGAAGAATGGCAATTTAAAATGGACTGTACCTTTACAGTTATTTGTAGCAAGGTCTGTTTTACCTTCAGGCATTAACCTTCTGTAATTGATATTTGTGCTTTCTCACTTTTCATGCATTTTCTCACTTTTGCTTACCACTGACAAAATTATCATCAATGGTCCTGTCCTTTAACAAGGAATGGAAAGGACACTCTGCTGTTTTTGCCGTATCATGTTACACTTATTCAACTTCTGAGGACACAGCCTTCTCGTTAACCATCGTGTACATGCTGCCAAGTGGAGCAGCATTTTGCAACTTAACATTTTCATCATTTTTATGTGCTACAAAATTATGAAAAATCTCCTTCTTTTATGTAAAATATATTGGCATGCAGAATATTAGCCCTGTGTGAATGTGAAACATTGCATACAAACTGCAATTTTGTTGTTAGTCTGAACCGGAATTGGCTTTTCAAAAATAGCAATTTCTTAATTGTACAGTATATGACTATCAGCAAATGAAAAGGAGGAATTGTGAGATACTGTCTATGTTAATAGTTATGGACAATTTCATTTGTTTTAAAGTGGTTACTTTTTTTTGCACTGATGTATTGCCACTTCAAGTTCAGAACAGTATGAGCTGAGCAATAAATCACAGCATCTTCTGCAATGGATATCTCATATTGACCTCATAATGGAAACACAAAGAGTTTGATCCTAAGATAGTCAAACTCTGTAAAGCCCATTGGCGTTTTGCATTTTGATTACCCCCACCCCCCACCCCCACCCCCACCCCCCAAAAAAAAAGAAATATATATATATATTATATATATATATATATATATATATATATATATATATCATCCAGTCTTCAGCCGGCTGTTTCTGATTCGCTTTTTAGCGATCTCGTATTTGAAAATGTTACTATCTCTATCCTTGGCAGTGGATTCAGTTTATTGTTCAAAATGTTTTTTGTTCTCTTCCACGGTAGCCATATTCGACTTACAAGTCAAAAATTGTTCATGCATTTGTTGCCACTGTTTGAAAGATGTTCAATGATTGCACTTTGGTTAGCATTTCTACACCAGTTCCTTAGATTTCAAACCGTCTTATAGAAAAAAATGCAGAAAGATAAAGCTTGACCAAAAAGACAATGTTCTTGTTATATTTTGCCAAATACTGTAAGTTTGTAATATAAATCTATGAACAAATAGATTTGCCAATCCAATACCAATGCTATAAACATGTAAATCTGTATGTTCTGCATATCTTTTAAGGATAACAATGGGGAAAGGAAGCGAATCTTACTTTTCTCAAAAATCATAACTTTAAGTCTGCAAAGTTTCTCCAGTTACATCATTATATCATATAAAAATTTATTGGTATCTCTGTAGTGTAGGAATTTGAACAGGTCAAATTGTTTGAGTAATTTGAACAATTAATGTACAAGATACTGTGTAATTTGGAAGAACAAAAACTAAAATGTCTTTTGAATCACAACTGAAGATATGAAACTTCATATGAAATTTCATATTCTGATATTGTTGCTTTACAGGCACAGGCAAACTTCCTTGTAAGTTTGGGTAAACTCCTGAAACCCACTGTTTATTTAACTTGACACCAAAGTATAAACAACTCAGTCTGGTAATGAATTCTTCATTAGCCTTGTACAGGAGCATATGAGTGAAGAATTGGAGTGTGTCTATGAAGGATATCTGCTATTAGCAGAAAAACATTCGGTGTAAGACAAAGTTAATAGCAATTTTCACAATGTTTAATATTTTGTCCCGTTTTCAATTCTCACTGTGGATGAAAACACTTCTGTGATATCAATTTGTAAAGAGAAATCACTGCTTCTCCTGCTTGTCTTTCCAATGGAAAGGACAATGTACTCTGTACTTCCCCAGTCAACTTTTCTGTTACAAGGGCACTGCATTTCCTATTCATGATTTCACACGGCATGCTGGGGAGTAACTCTCCCAGCCAGTTTTCCCAATGCATGGGGCTACACTTTCCCCTCCGAGGTTTCTTAATGCAGGGGGACAGCCTCCCCCAGCGTGCTTTTCCATGCAGGAGGCTACCTTTCCCAGCATAATTGACCAATGCAGGGCACTACCTCAAAGACTCCCCAATGCAGATAACCCTTCCAACCTGCTTTCCCACCATGCTGGGGATGGAAGAACTTGCCAGTACATCACAGGGACTACCCCCCTTCTTGAATCTACCCTCCCAGCGCAGATCCTCTAATTCATCTGTTTATTTTTATCCACCATCTCCACCAAATCTGTTACATGAATAAGTCATTTTTCCCTGGAGTGATCTATTTTTGAAATACGAACAAAGCTGGCAATTAGTCGACTGGGGATTGTTTCTGAAAAAATAGAGAAAATAATATTAATAGTTTTTAAGGTTTCATTTCACATGTGACTTGAAGACAGAATTATCCAAAAAAGTTGGACTCTTCATATCTCAGTTGAATAGAGAAATTTTGCAGATTGCTCATTGTTTCCACTTTAAGTTGGTATGTCCCTTAGAATTGAAAGATTTAAACTTTTGCTAAGTTTCTTTAAATGAACTTTAAATCGTTCCCTTCCAAAACTAAGGTGCACAGTAAACAAAACTAAGTGCGTTTGGCCTCAACCCCCCTCCCCTCCCCTAAATGAAAGTTTGGAAATGCAAAAATCCAACCAAGCCTCATTCTGTATCTCCAACAGTCAGTGATTACGTCGCTATGAAATCACGCATACGCTATCGCAATAGGAAAACTTGTAGTGCAATTTTTGCGCATGGTAGCAAAACCCCCTTCCCCCAAAACACAGAAGTTGCATTTACCGTGCGTGCGTTTTAATTATCCACGACCCCTAAGAATTAAAATCAGGAGTAACCATGCAAATTGTGGTTCTAGAGAAACAAATTACCCAATATTTTATACTGACACCTGACATTCAAAATGGCCGCCAAGCCTATGTTAGCTCAGGGAATGAAATTTTTGATTTTCACAAAATAAGCTGGTAACAACTTTATTTGCTTCAAGAGCTTCAAAATAATCCCCTATAAGAGGTAGACTGAAAAATAAAAACAGTATCGTAAAAATGAGAGAATGAATATCTGTCCTTGAGGTGCAGTCTAGCTGGGTGATGGCAGTTTAGTGTAACACTGTTTGCCCCCTGTTTTGCAGTGTTGATATCTACAGTATTGATACCAATGGAATGGGAGTGTGTTGCATGTTGTATGGGAATTGGAAGTGTTTGCATTGAAACTCAATAGTGGTGTTTTTATCAGTCTGAACGCTCAGATTTCTGTTGTTTTGGCAATCGAGAAGAAAACGTGTCATCAAAATATGACAGGTTTTTGCCTGTAGTTCTCTCAAGGTACTGCCAAGCCTAATCATCAATATTATAGTATTGTTTCCACTAGGGGGATGGGTTTAGACTTGAGAGAGAGAATTTTATCCCAAAGGTAGACATAATTATGCTAGCGTTTATGTTGAACTCATTTTCAGTTTATTCCTTAGATGATCACTTTTAATAAAGTAAAAATTCATATCAAGTATTTCTGAGTGCAACCGAAATATGATTCATGTCATTGTACAATGTAAGCATGATTTTTGAAATACTTGATAACAGTTAAGTTTTCCTTTCAAGATGTTGGCACCATCTACCAAAGTGGATTGCTTGTATTTCTCAGCTTGCAGATTATGTTGGTAAATACTTTACAAGAATATGTGTACATGTAATTTCCATGAAGCACGTGGCCACCAATTCAAGTAGTATAAATTATTTTAACAATGAAAAGGCTGGCATTTGTTTGAAAAACTTTCGGTGTTTACAGTAATAATTTCAAACTATGTAAACATTTTTAGATTCTGTTTCTGTAATTTGTTGAAAAGAAACAAAATTTGTCTGATATTGCAACAAGAAAATCCAAAGTGACAGGAAGTAGAATTTGTTAAACCACACTGATACCAGAATGCATATAATGCGGCATTACAGCATTGCAATAATAGGATGTCAATTTAACAATAGAGCTTTCACTTTAGCACCCCCAGGCTATATCTTTTTAGTCTGTCTGACCTCTGTGAGGTCATATGCAAATCAGCTGACTGCACTGTCTGTTCCTTTGTCTGTTTACGGTTAATATGTGTCCCATGGTGTTGTTTGGCTGATTTTTTTCCCAAACTCACATCATGAAATAATAAAATGAAAACCAGTCTGGTGAGATTAAAGGATAACGCAGCAAAAGTAAATTGATTTTTTTGCTGAAATGTCATCAGGCAATAGAATGTCTAGCAGACAGATTAGGATGTGGTGAGAAGGAATAATGAAAGACATGTTTCTGGATGAGAAAATTCATGACAGGTTTTTGATTTCTTTTGTGAGGCATATGCTTAGTGCAAGTTGTGTTGAGGTTTTTGTATCTAATGACAATTTGAATAAAAAGGTAACCCATTCATTGCAATTAATTAACAAACCAATCATCTTCAGAAAAATCTCTGTACATGTACAGTTTATGACATTCCAAGGTGCTGGTAATTTTTTTCTACCTTGATTTTTTCTGGTTTTTCTGGTGTGCTTTATGCAAACTACCTTCATGATTTGAGGGCAGATTCATTAGGAAGAAAATAGGACTGGTACCAGTGTATCAAAGATTAAGTACATTAAAATTTTAACACACCAGCTGGGATGTCTGGCCGGGTTGATCAGCCATTATTTTTCAGTTTTTCAGACATATTAAAAAAAACAAATTAGATTAATTCCTCCTGTAAGTCTGTAGGTTTCTTGTAATTTGTCAAGTGACATAACATGATGTCTATACTCCAAGTGACTTAACCAAGGAAATTTTAAATGCAAAGTTGTTAGGGATGGAATTTCAAAAAAACAGAAAAGTTAATGTCGCTTCTTTTAATCTCATATAAAAAAATTGTCAAAAAATTGAATCCTAGTATTTTTAGTCTCAAGAAAATGCTTCGTCCTAGTTATAGAAACATGACATACTTTTGATTTTGTTGTAAATTTATAATGTGTAAAAAAAAATTGTTTCTGAATTTTGTTCATTAAAGTGACAACAAAAGATTTCAAAGGTGATCGTACTTGCAAATATAGGTAGGAAGATAACTGTTTTTGCTGTTGTACCAATAACAGAAATTCAAATCAATTTTTAGAAACGCAGGACGTCCTTAAAACATACCTCGACTTCATGGTAGAAATTGTAAATGACTAAAAAAACCCCAAAAGACTTACCTTTACACAACCATGGTTTAGCCCAAACCTATTGTTATCTATAGTGAGTGTGGACCTTTTTACAGAAAATAGGGGTGAACAGGTGAAGTTTTAGCTCATCTTTTTGTAATGATCATTTCATCAAGACTCGTGGAGAAAAAGAATTTGGAATACTGCGGAAAGATGTCATTAAACTAGAGCTACCTCAAATTTACCTGCGCATGTCATTCATTGTTTAATTTACTTAAGTGTTAATGTGGCAAATAGGAAAAGTTATGAAGCTTTGTTGTTTAATTATTTTGAATGTTACAAAGTATACGTTACTTCAGATGAGATAGTTATACTTATGTCAAAATGTCCATTCCGATAGCTAGTATTTTCATTGCATCATAAAAAATGGCATGAACAGCTGCCAAAATGTTGGCAATGGTTATTCTTCAATTTTCATCAGAAATGATGTAGTGATGTCAAGTTTTGAAAAATGTATAAAATGAGTAAATCCGGAAAGAGTACATCCAGACATCATTTTAGCTAGCATCTGTAAGTTTTTACAAAATTTATTATGATTTATCAATTTAAAGGGAAGTGTCGTTGCTTTGTCTTTAACATAAGAATTTTATTTTTGAAAGGTAAATTCGTTTGTAGATCCAATTGTATTTCCTCCAGTCTCATTTCAGTTGTCATGGCAATTATTTTTCATCACAATTACAACATAAACCGACTCTATTCATGCTTCCTGGAGTATTTTGCAATTTAGCTTCCTCAGAACTGAACAGACACTAATTTGTGAAAACTTTTTGTATAGCATATATGCTGTTTTTTTTGAGATTTCATGAATTTCACAGTATTTTACATGTATGTACAGTAAAAATTATGTACATTTAAAAACTGTTTCAACTCATTCTTTTCACACACTACACAGTGCGACACAAAATTTTAAATTTTTTTTCTTTGAAATTGTTTAATATTTATTGATATCAAATCAAACACATGAAGTAAAGAAACTTTTAAGAAGCTGGTATGTGTATTTTCTTGTATCGTTTTGTGTAATTCATGGTCTGATGACTTAGTGATTAAAATATATAAACGTAAAAAATGTATCATGCGGAAGTAAATACTCTCAGAGTTTTTGAACAGTTGTATAAAAGCACACAATATAAATGCCCAATGAATTATATGGTATCATATTATTGCACAGAAATCATTGCCCGCCGGCCATTCTGCATAATTTAGAGTTTGGAAACATGGAGGTGACATCACGAGTTATGAACTCTGTGACCTTTAAGGTAATTACTGGAGCAGTGATCTTGCATTAAATTTGGGAGCAACTCCCCGCATCTTCAAAATTTTGTCTGCTCACAGAGGTTGGGACTTTTGAGTCTGATTGGCTGTAAAAATTGAAAATTTACAGGTTGCCATTTGATCATTATTCAAATGAGTTGATGTGTGTGTGAGTACCGTATGTGGTACATCAATCTTGACTATTGTGATGTACTTTGTATGTCATGTCACATTGTTACACATTACTCCTTTTGTATCTATTGAAAGAATGAAGACCATGACAAGGGCAAAATCGCAAACTAATTAAAAAGCACTGATCACAATTTTATGCCCACTGTTACCAAATACAGTGTCAGGCACGATATCGGCCTCTGGTGACGAAAATTTTGACAAATGTTGTAACTTTGCTACAGAGTTTAATGATACAGCTTGTAGTCAGATCCTTTGACATATTATTTTTGTCATTTCAAGTCAATATATTGGTGATCACTAAATTCTCATGTTGCCATACCTTACGGGAGCAATTTCGAAAAGTCTCATAAAAAATCGTAGAAAAATATATATTTTTCTCATCTCGTATTCTCAGATTCTACAGTGTATGGTACATGTAATTCGTTTTGCAAAGATAGATCTGAAATCCTAACATATGTCAAAATTTTCGTCCAAACCTACAGAAAATAAACATCTAGGTATATTCTTGAAGGTTCATAAATTTTAATTAAATTGACGATGACTTGAGAAGGACTAGGCGACAGGTCATCTGAGTTGCTTTATGGCTTCTTGACTAATAGAAATTCTAAGTAATAATTCTCTTTCAGAAAATTAGATTGCCGTACATTTTGATGGATTATGGATTTTAATGAAAATTGAGATGTCTGAGTGTTCACTAAGTCTAAGTAGGCCATATTTTTATATCGCTTATTGTTTGTCAGTGCTTACGTACTGATTACTACGTTCTCATCATCTGAAGGGGCCAAGATGACTCCATTACTGTACCCAAAACAAACTAATGGGGGCGCTTTTATTACATTTGGCATCTGCTGAAATTTTTTTACATTGGATATTTCTGTCACATTGTGATTTCAAAGAATTTTAGAACTGAAATGTATAGGTTTGGTAAATAAAAGAAATGCTTATATTACGGTAATCAAACAGCTTTATTGTATTGGCATATTTGTGGAAATGGAAAGTTTGTGCCCTGTTCATGTGTACAGGTAGAGGGAATAAATCTTCAAAGGCTTTACAACAAGAATGAAAATAAAATTGTGATCAAACAATTTTCTTTGATTATCTTTGCATGTCTCAGGTTATTGCATTTTCTATGAAATCTGACATGGAAAAATGTTTCAAGTTTTGCTGTCAAAGGTTTTTGGCAAATTGCACAATGAAAAATTTGTAACAAAGTATCATGAAGAGGAAAAATTGCAAAATGTTTGAAAGGTTAAAGTGTGTATGTTCTTGCTGGCTGTATGGAATTTTGCTACATTGTGCAAAGGCATAATTGTTCAATTCATGCATAGGCTCAGACACAACAAAAGAGAAATATATGTTTAATTTCTCCATAAATCAGGAAATAAGAGCAGAATTACAGGATAGAGGACATTAAAATAACATAAACCATGGAGGACTAGGAGGGGTCGATACTTCTGAAAACTTCTTAAAGGTTCTGTATTAGTAAAATTCAAGCTTGAAGAAAATTTATAGAGATGAAAATTGACGTTGAGTACGTCACATGGATTGTTTAAAGCCAAGTTCCATGACAACAACGAGGACAGATTGACTTGTGTAATTTGTAAATCAGGTGCTTGGTTTTGTGCAAAATGATAAATGGGTTAAAATGACAGTTGGATGGTGTTGTTAGATTTGTTGATGTCACCCATAGAAGAGCTGAAGAATGTTGCAGACAATGAGCACAAAGAGCAGCCAGGCTTAGGCCGTCTGACGCGACAGGCAGGCAGAAGTACGACGCCATATTATAGAAAGATTTGTAATGAAAATGACCCCGTTGTGAGTGAGCTGACCTTATGCAAATGAGTTCACTCTGTGCGAGGAATGAGGTGACTACAGATGAGCCGTCTTCATCCAAATGAGATGGATGTGTGGAGCCGATAGCAACATCAGATCTGCAGTACTTTGGTATGAGTTAGTGAGACATTGAGATCAATATGACCCAATGGATGTCATACATCATAAAAAAAAACGCAAGTGTAATGATAACTTAAAATGATTTAAGACTCGCCGACATCATACTTGGACCACTGCATTGTGGGTAATTTCGTAAATCAAAATGGCCGAGAGTGGATTTTCTCTCCTGATGATGTGGCAGCAGTTTAAATCAACTGTGTTGAGGTAGTCATTTCTGCCAGTGAATCCGTTGATGGATGATGTCATTAACTTTTTAAGAGGTGTTGTCATGGTTACTGCAAAATCCTATTGTTTAGTCTCTCCCTCAACTCAAAGAGTAATCAAATGCCTGTCACATGCCGTGCCCTGCTTCCGTTAAACAGGTTTCTTTTAGTTCGAAATATCAGGAGGAGATAAATATTTAAGTATTATAATTCAAAAAGGAAAGTGCATAGACTGTCAAAATTTCACAGACCCTACTTTTGTAAAGCACTGCGGTTATGTCGATAAAGAACACACTTTTGCAATCTTTTAAGTTTTTGGGCAAATGAAGTATGCTTGTTGAGTTTGTAAAAGTGCATTTGAAGACGATATTAAATGGCCAAAAGACAAACGGGATAATCTTGAACATTGATGGAGGATGCATAGTACGTGTTTTCACTAAAGTCAGAGATCGCATTCATATCACTTTATCATTTGATATATCAATGCCCCAGTTCACATGAAAATAAATTGATTGGAATGTGAATTTTTGTATCCTTTGTCATAATAAGGCCAAAAAAATAAATTGTGCTGTTCTGATAACATGGTTTTCAAAAATAGGGTAGGTAGGTCGGCAGGAATTTTTATTCCACAATATTTTTATTTTTAAATATGCATTTTTCAGGGGTTCAGGGCTGTCAAACACTGGCCACAACATTTCCAGAAAAATGTATCATACATATAAAAGGAAAAAACAAAAGATATCCTCGTTCAAGCAAAAATCAAATGCCAAGAAACGAATGTGTCATTTTACGTTTTTTTTCTTTCTTTTTTTACTTCCGTGTTTACGTAGCTCTAAAAGGTTTAGGGTCGGCAGGTAAAAATTAGGGTAGGTCAGGTTATCGGAACAGCACAACTTTTTTTGTGCGGCCTAAAGTTCAGTACTAGCATTTAGTGTTGCTAAAGAAAAGAGTGTTTCTGTTCTGTATGTGGTTTGTTCAAAGACTTTGTACATGGGACATACAGAAATAATCAGTTCTATACAGTTAAAAAATAAATCAAGCAAATTTTAAGAAATCCCAGTGTAGCAATAAGTTGAACTTACAGTTATTTGGAAGGAAGAAGGATGTAGATTTAACGCTTTCACTACCATGGTTTGGTCCAATTGCAGTGCTTTCATTGGTGAGTTTGGGCCAGTAGATACAGATATAGGGATGGAAAGGTCAAATTTGAGGGGAAAGTGGTGATTAAAATTTGATGTTTGGAGTACAATTGTAAGGATGTAGTCATTGTGTAATAGTGCTGATTGCGATTTCAGCTTTTTAGCTACTATAGACTATAGTCTATAGAAGCTATTGGGATGGGTATCCGTCCGGCGTCTGTCGTCAGTCTGTATGTATGTATGTATGTATGTATGTATGTCCGTTTGTGAGGCGTCCGTCCACTCAAATATCTTGAGAACCGCAGTACTTACTGATTTGATATTTGTTGTGTAGATGAAAAATATGATTTTGAGAAACTATTTTTTTTAATTTTTTGATATTGTTGAAAATAGGCAAATTAATGCCAAAAAGGTGTTTTTGGTAAAAAATCTTCTTCTTCATAGCCGCTGGTCAGACAGCTTTGTTATTTGGTATACAGGTCCCTAGGGATAACCCAACTTAGATTTGTTCAAATTGTGATGAAATATGCAAATGTGTATTTTTAAGGAATTTTTTGTCATTTTTGGTCAAAGTTTGACTTACATTGTATGTAATTCTTGTACTGTATAAACCCTATCAATTCACCCAGAAAAAAATAATTAATATGATTTTAAATAATTGAATTAATTAGGAAATCATCAAAGCCAAAATAATTTTAGTGTGGAATTATCAGAAAGTTCCACTTTTTTGACAGTTCATAGTGAATTGAGGATTAAAACATGTAAAGGTAACTTTCCTGAATCCCAACTTTGATATATTCTGAACCACCATTAATGTTATCTAAAAGAAATTGCTCATAATAGTTTGTCATGATAGGGTGGTCAAATAAATAGAGATAGAGAAAGTTCTAATTTCCATTTATGGTTGACTTGGTAAGGATAAAATAAGATTACTTTTGAGGAAAAAATAGAGTGGTCAATTAAAGAGTGGTCAAAGTGATAGGGTTTTTAGCTCCCATAGCCATATGTATATATGGCAATGGAAGCTATTCTTATAGGCTAGGGAAATGTCTGTATGTATGTATGTCTGTATGTCTGTATGTCTGTGTGTCTGTATGTCTGTATGTCTGTATGTCTGTATGTCTGTCCGTCAACATCAAAAACTCCAAAACCGCTGTACATTTCATCTTGATATTTGATGTGTACATGGATGATGGGCTGTAGATGAGATTTTGTTCAAATGAAGTTGTCATTGCCAAAAATATGCAAATTAAGTGAAAAAATGTAAAAACAGTCAAAATTGAAAAAACCCAATAACCACTGAGCAGATTACATGAAAAATTGGCATGTAAGTACTTTGGGCTGACATGAAATGATTGTGCACATCTTGGGTCAGTATCTTGGACTTGCTATTTTTCATGAATTTTTTTGTAATTTTCTCCATTTTTGGTCAAAAAATCTTCTTCTCTGAAACCACAACGATTGATTTGAAACTTGGTATGGAAGTGCATAGGAATGACCTTTCCCAAATTTGGGCAAATCGTGGTGAAATTTGCATATTTTTAGTTTATACGTCCATAGACTCCCATGTATTAGGCAGATCTCCATAGACTCCCATGTATAAGGCCACGAAAAATAAAAATTTAGTTTCTCATCGTATTCATATTGCAAAAAGGATGCAGTGACACAATTTTTAGTCCCCATGGATGAAGTCCAGTGGGCTTATAGATTGGGTCATGTCTGTCTGTTCGTCCATCCGTGAGTCCATCCGTTCACGCAGACATCTCGGATATTTTGACAAAATGTCATGTGACCTTGATGACCTTTGATCTCAAATATACATATTTGTCCATAACTCAGTAACCACGAGTGCTACCACCCTTCATATATGGTATGATAGGACACCTTTATGACGCCACATATTGTACCTCATTAATTATGCGCATATCTAATTTTGAGCGAGCCAATAGAGCTAGAGGTCTGATTTTTGGTATATAGGGATAACTTAGCAAAACAATTTTTTTGACAAAAAGTCATGTGACCTCGGTGACCTTTGACCTCAAATATACATATTTGTCCATAACTCAGTAACCACAAGTGCTACAGCCTTCATGTATGGTATGATGGGACACCTTATGACGCCACATATTGTACTTCATTTATTATGCGCATATCTAATTTTGAGCGAGCCAAGAGAGCTAGAGGTCTGATTTTTGGTATATAGGGATAACTTAGCAATACAATTTTTTTGACAAAATGTCATGTGACCTTGGTGACCTTTGACCTCAAATATACATATTTGTCCATAACTCAGTAACCACAAGTGCTACAGCCTTCATGTATGGTATGATGGGACACCTTATGACGCCACATATTGTACCTCATTAATTATGTGCATATCTAATTTTGAGCGAGCCAATAGAGCTAGAGGTCTGATTTTTGGTGTATAGGGATAACTTAGCAATACAATTTTTTTGACAAAATGTCACGTGACCTTGGTGACCATTGACCTCAAATATACATATTTGTCCATAACTCAGTAACACAAGTGCTACAGCCTTCATGTATGGTATGATGGGACACCTTATGACGCCACATATTGTACTTCATTTATTATGCACATATCTAATTTTGAGCGAGCCAAGAGAGCTAGAGGTCTGATTTTTGGTATATAGGGATAACTTAGCAATACAATTTTTTTTGACAAAATGTCATGTGACCTCGGTGACCTTTGACCTCAAATATACATATTTGTCCATAACTCAGTAACCACAAGTGCTACAGCCTTCATGTATGGTATGATGGGACACCTTATGACGCCACATATTGTACCTCATTAATTATGTGCATATCTAATTTTGAGCGAGCCAATAGAGCTAGAGGTCTGATTTTTGGTATATAGGGATAACTTAGCAATACAATTTTTTTGACAAAATGTCACGTGACCTTGGTGACCTTTGACCTCAAATATACATATTTGTCCATAACTCAGTAACCACAAGTGCTACAGCCTTCATGTATGGTATGATGGGACACCTTATGACGCCACATATTGTACTTCATTTATTATGCGCATATCTAATTTTGAGCGAGCCAAGAGAGCTAGAGGTCTGATTTTTGGTATATAGGGATAACTAGGGATAACTTAGCAATACAATTTTTTTGACAAAATGTCATGTGACCTTGGTGACCTTTGACCTCAAATATACATATTTGTCCATAACTCAGTAACCACAAGTGCTACAGCCTTCATGTATGGTATGATGGGACACCTTATGACGCCACATATTGTACCTCATTAATTATGTGCATATCTAATTTTGAGCGAGCCAATAGAGCTAGAGGTCTGATTTTTGGTATATAGGGATAACTTAGCAATACAATTTTTTTGACAAAATGTCACTTGACCTTGGTGACCTTTGACCTCAAATATACATATTTGTCCATAACTCAGTAACCACAAGTGCTACAGCCTTCATGTATGGTATGATGGGACACCTTATGACGCCACATATTGTACTTCATTTATTATGCGCATATCTAATTTTGAGCGAGCCAAGAGAGCTAGAGGTCTGATTTTTGGTATATAGGGATAACTTAGCATACAATTTTTTTGACAAATGTCACGTGACCTTGGTGACCTTTGACCTCAAATATACATATTTGTCCATAACTCAGTAACCACAAGTGCTACAGCCTTCATGTATGGTATGATGGGACACCTTATGACGCCACATATTGTACCTCATTAATTATGTGCATATCTAATTTTGAGCGAGCCAATAGAGCTAGAGGTCTGATTTTTGGTATATAGGGATAACTTAGCAATACAATTTTTTTGACAAAATGTCACGTGACCTTGGTGACCATTGACCTCAAATATACATATTTGTCCATAACTCAGTAACCACAAGTGCTACAGCCTTCATGTATGGTATGATGGGACACCTTATGACGCCACATATTGTACTTCATTTATTATGCGCATATCTAATTTTGAGCGAGCCAAGAGAGCTAGAGGTCTGATTTTTGGTATAGGGATAGGATAACTTAGCAATACAATTTTTTTGACAAAATGTCATGTGACCTCGGTGACCTTTGACCTCAAATATACATATTTGTCCATAACTCAGTAACCACAAGTGCTACAGCCTTCATGTATGGTATGATGGGACACCTTATGACGCCACATATTGTACCTCATTAATTATGTGCATATCTAATTTTGAGCGAGCCAATAGAGCTAGAGGTCGGATTTTTGGTATATAGGGATAACTTAGCAATACAATTTTTTTGACAAAATGTCACGTGACCTTGGTGACCATTGACCTCAAATATACATATTTGTCCATAACTCAGTAACCACAAGTGCTACACCCTTCATATTTGGTATGATTGGACACCGTATGACACCACATACTGTACCTCAACAATTATGCACATATCTTATTCTGAGCAAGCCAATAGAGCTGGATGTCTGATTTTTGGTATATAGGGATAACTATAGGAGAGAAATTTTTTGACCAAATGTCATGTGACCTCGATGACCTTTTACCTAAAATATATGTTTATGTCAATAAATAAGTAACCACAAGTGCTATGTCCTTTGTATTTAGTAGGATGGGAGACCTTATGACAACACACGCTTTACCTCATTAATTATGTACACATCTAATTCCGGGCAAGCGAATAGAGCTAGAGATCTGATTTTTGGCATATAGGGATAAATTAGCAATATAATTTTTTTTTTCAAATGTCATGTGACCTCGATGACCTTTGACCTTGATTATACATATATATGCATATCTCAGTAACCACAAGTTCTATACCCTCCATTTTGATAGGATATTAGACCTTAAGATGTCACATCTTGTACGTCATTTATAATGCGTATATGTATTTCTTGGCTGGCCAATACTGCTAGAGGTCTGATCTTTTTTCCTGATTTAGAACCATAACTTAGACATGCCTCATGTGTTTTCAAATTGGGAACAACGACATAGACCTATGTGCCCATAGATCTCAACATATACACTCCAGTGATACTTCTTAATGACCACATTTTCCTGCCCCATCAAGACTAATACTCCTATTACAAGTGGGGACTATGTCATTGTAAATGACTTGTTGAGTTAATTGTTGTATCACAGTATTCGATATATCTAATTCTGTATTTTTTCCATTTTATGTTCTGAATAAATACATTAAACATATTTCACTGTCTCCAGTACATTACATTTAAGTATTTTCACTTCATGCATTTTATCCCTTTCACACATGTTCAAATATCTTACCAGAGAACAAACACTAAATAGTCCAGGATGGGAGCTACAGTGTCATTGACGCTATTTTTATGGTAAAGCTGGGCTGTAAGATTCCTCATGTGCTATTTATAGCAATTATGCAATCTGTGTAAACAGTGCAATGAAAGTGTAACATGATTCCTTATAATGCTTTTGATGACCTTGAACTTCTTAAGTTTCAAACATTTGTCTCTTCAGTGTGCTTTCTCTGAGTACGTACAGTCTCAATTTATTCAACAGAACTTACTTACAATGTTAATTTGAAAGTTAAAATGTGCTTGGTTAATAGGATGAAAATACTGATAAATATAACTAGCTCAAGATTCTTTATAACCTGACAGATATGCTGTTTTTTTATGACGTAAATCTTGATTTAAGCAAGTCTTGTTTACTTTAATTAGAATGTAATTATCTCTCGTTTATTTGCTATTATAGACTAATATAATCTGATGAAATATGCAAATCTGTATTTTTACGGAATTTTTTCCATTTTTGGTCAGGCCATCCTGAAATGAGCTATCAAAGATATCCACCTTCTTCATCAATACATGTGTCACAAAAAGGTTATTCTCTACATAACACAGCAGAGCTCTGTCAACTGTTGAGTCGCTTGTTTTTTTCAAAACCGCTGGTCAGACAGCTTTAATATTTGGTTTACATGTCCCTAGGATGACCTTAGTGAGATAATTTCATACAGTCAGGAAATACTTAATTTCGTATCCATGTCTATAGTAGCTTCAGGGACTTTGGCCCTATGTTTTACTAAACTTATAGTTGCATGCACGTGACATTGGACACCGCTGCCTGGAATTCGGACAAATTTTGTCATTGCATACGTAGCTGTTGTTGCAGCTTGTAGTCTGAGCTATAACTTCATATGAATGAGTGTGACTTTTAGTATCCATTGTAACACTAGCAGATTTCCTTTTCATCATTCTCGCAGAAAATGCGGATAAACATTTATTTTTACATATTAATGAGAGCAAAATGATGTCATTCGAGATCAGCGCTATTTCACCATGTGAAGTGTAATAGCATACCGGTACATGTATTGTACAACAGTGTGTACGTGTCACTTTGTGACAGCAGTGCAATATTATCACGTATTATACGAGATATTAAATATCATAACCCTTCGACATTGATTGTGGAAGATATATGGGCTAGAGACTTCAAACTGCATAGGAGATGAAGGACAATTCATCTTATCATTTGAAAAAGAAAACTGCTTCACTCGGATAAATTAATCTTTTGTGATGGATATCCAATGGTACGATAATGTCATCAGAATTCACTACGAGGGAGGATGCTCACTGGAAAGAAAATTTCAACCGTTCTATATATATATTTGTTGTTTGCTCAATTCTTTGGTCTGTGAATAAGTTTAAATTTGAATTGTTTGTTTATTTCTTTGTCTTTTTCTTTTTCACAAGAATATGTGCTACACAACCTACATGGACTTTAATAGTGAGAAGTTAGAAGTCAGTTTTTTTCTAGACTTTTGATTTTTTTTAATCATTCAAATTTTGTAGAATCTTATTATTTTCATCTTAAGAAATTTTCCAGTCATTTTTCTGTCAAGAACTAAAAGTCATGAAGTACGGGTATATGAATTAGGACTGCTTCAACTTGTTAGTCACCGGATGTGTAATATGCAGTGGGCCTGTTTGATCAATACGATCAGCACATGTTGTACATATACTCTTGGCAAATGTATCTGTTTTCTGCAGCAGTTCCACAAAATTAGTGGTATTCAACACAAGCAGTGCTTTCTGATGCAGAAACATTCTCAGAAAAATGAATTGCTCAAAGAATGTAGTCCTTTTTCAGTATATGCACTGTACATGCATGCTATATTACAATACCTCAGTGCAGTAATGCAATTTTTAAGGGCAGTAGCTGTAACTTTTGATAATTTTTTCATTATTTTTTTTTTATTGTGAGCTACAGTTTCTTATTCTACTTGCCAAAGCATGTTCAAACACAAACGATTAGCATGTCAACACAGCATCTGCATATGTAAAATACACTGTTATGGACATTCCTGCGAGCCAGAACTATTCCCTGCTCCACGAACCTACGCAAAAATCAAGGCTTACACAACTACATGTAGCTTTTGCCGTAAAGATGCCTATGGTTTGCTTGGATGTATTATTGTTTACATTTGAATTCTAGGCCAGACCCAGAATTCGCTTGTCAACAATAACAATGCAGTTTACATATGTACAGGCTGAGTTGACAAGTTGAATACTGTGTACTCAACATGCTTAGGGAATAGAACAAGAAACTGTGGTTAACATTTAAAAAAGTAGTGAAAAAACAATCATCAAACTTCACAGCTGATTGCTCTGTAAAAACCTCATCAGAAAACCTCATCACATCAGAATAATATCACGTTAAAATGTGATGTTTAATGTGAGCTGTAGATCAGGTCCCTTTACACATGTTGAGAGGCTCTTTTGATGAAGAGAACTTTGAAGAGAATGGAATGAAAGAGTGATCACCTCTGTCGTCATGCCAGTTTCAATTTCCTAAAGAGGGCGACATGAAATGTACATACTGTGAAAAACTAATGAGATTTACGACGGTGTTAGTCGGCAAAGCGAGTCTACCTGTTAACTTTAACTCCAGCCACTTTTATGCATACTATAAATTACGCTAACAGGGCCATATTGGTTGGTGTTATTAACATCAATATTCATTACATCCATCTATTTGATGTTTGATGCGTGTCACATGATTCATCAGGAAGTGTATTATTTCGTGCACTTTGCTAGGAGCGGGAAAATTATGGGTCTTTTCTGAAAACCGACATGACCCGCGATAAAAGTATTCGAATTGATCAAGTTTGTCCTTCCTTTCCGATGCATTAATGCTCCTGATTTTATACTTCTAACCCTGACTTGGAGGCAAGAAGGCTGCTTTTATTTTCCTTCTCTAGCTGATCAATAAAAAATCTTTGCCAAGTGGAGATAGTTAACAAGTCGTGTGTGCTAAATTTTTCCCATTGTTAGACTGTATTGCAAATACCTGATATCAAACATGTTTTCACACTGTTTGTCAAAACACATACGTATACTTCATTATTCACAAGGCTTTCAACAATATATCTTGCAGCCAATCAAATATCGCATTGGCCTTTGGCAAGGGCTGAAATTAAATTTGCACAAAGAAGAGGAAAGCAAAGATGTGCTTTAAATAGGCTAAACAGATTATGAATAATTAATACATGGAGAGGGGTATCCTGATCTTTCCAGGTCCTCACTGACTTAACCCTAGATTTTTACTATATAACACTCGAGTTTACAAGGAAGTCATCAAATTTATATGATAGTTTGTCGAGGGAATCACAAGAGACTTAAATTGAGGTCTCAGCTGATTTTTCAGAAGATTAACAAACTGGGAGAGGAGAATAGAATGCTTGATGTAAGGTGGTTCTCAAATGTGTGAGATAGAATATTTTATCGTTGGTTTATTTTTTCTCCCAAAGACGTTCATAATAAGCTTTACTGATTTCAGTCTCATCACAGATTGCTGTCACATTTTGCTCAGGAGCAATTTTATCATTTATTCCATGATAAACAACAATTAAGAGTACACAGGAATTACGTTTTAGTTCAGATGCATTTAGTTATGAGTGTCGTCTGTTGTCTGCCAACTTACAGTGTTGTAGAAATGGCTGCTTCAGTTGCTTTGGCATTTAGTTTGCAAGTCAGACAGATACAAGTGTACACGTCCCCATTCACACTTGTTTAGTCTTTGATGATGATGGTAGCAATAGTGTATTTTTTAAGAATATTTTCATCTCATTCACATTTGTTCAAATTGTTATGGAATTAGAAATATTGCAATTTGATAACATTTTTATAAAAAAATATTCTCCCTTAAAATTATTGGCTGGTGACTGTTCAAAAGGAATTACCTCATTATGTTCAGTTCAAACTATCATGATTTTAACAAATAGCTTATCATATTTTTGCTCTGGGGTTTCTGGTCCCATTTGTGAATCTTTTTGTCATGTTTTTTTTTTGACATCACTCACTTCATGATATTCGTCCCTAGAAATAGAATAAATCAGATTGTCCTTACTTTAAAGTAGTATGCGCCTTGACGATGAAAGACTTGAACTTTTACTCAAAGTTTCCTCACTGAAACTTTCGAACATTCTCTTGCCAAAGCAAGAATAAAATTCAGGGGTGACTGTGCAAAATTTGGTACTTGAGAGATAAATAACCCAAGATTTCCCAATATTTGAAATTCAAAATGGCCGCCATCCCTGTGTTAACTTTATGGGAAAAAATACAATTTTCAAAAAAATTAACACAGTGAAACATTTTCTTTCATCAAGAGCTTTAAAGTGAACCCTCACATCCAGTAGATCAAACTAGAATTTATAAAATTTGAATGTCCAAATTTCTGTCCATGAGGCACGTTTTTCAAACAAAACACGACAAAACTGCATCAAACCACCAAGTCCCTTTATATAACTTCAAGTGGACCCTTGAGCTGCTGTAGAATCGTTATATGAACACAAAATTTGTACAAGTACTTTCTCAAGCTCCATAAAACTGTCACTAGTTTCTCCTTCACCATTACCATAATACATATTTGCATACATTATAATGATCAATAACTCGCACACATTCACCATCCCCCATCTTGTCAAAAGTACTGCTTATAGAAAAAAAACACTTGTTTTGCCATCAATAATACTTAAAGTGGGTTTGACATTCTCATTTCATGTTCCACATCTGTTTTGAGGTCAAATTCATATCAATATATCGGATGTGTACGTCAGCGTGAATGCAAACCAATAAATAAGATATACGTTGACACTGCTAATACTCTAGCATGAATACATGTAACAGATCTGGTGTACTGAAAGTCAAAGTCATATTTCAAAAGCTTAAGCCGCAGTCTAACCATATCGTGGTATTTATTTAAAAAAAATAATGAGCCTTTAATAATCATAAATCTTGAACGGGAACAAATGAACGTAAATGATCGGGGCTTTTTTATCTGAGATTATTAATGCTAGTCTTGATGGAAGGTTGACGGTCGTATGTCAGGGACAAGGGAATAAAATATTGTCTTTTATGGAACAAATCCATCGGTTGATGTTGTCTTTGACTCATCATTTCTTTTCACAGGTCAGCTTTAATAAATACATGCAAAAAGAAAAAAAAAACATGGCTACTTATCAAGCGTAATTTTAGGAACATACTGCAACTATGTAGAGGTTCTCTGAGACTGTCTCACTACATTTGGTTGATGGGGAACTTTTATTTTTTGACAGTTTACATAAAAGATGTCCAATGTATGATATAGATATTAATTTGTAGCGTTTGGAAAGAATGAATGCCTTGTAAGTTTGTAGTTTAAAACCATACTTCTATTTAAGAATTTTTGTGAACTTTTACAAGCCGTGATGTGATATAAAGCATGAGAAATTGAACGTAAACTTCCTTGTATATGATCACAACTGCATGCTTAGTGGATGTTTACTTCTGCTGGTCCAGTTCTGTATAAGTGCACATAACCTCTTTATCGTGACGAATGCAGACAAACAGGAAAGAGTGAGTGATGAAGCGTTTCCAAGATTGCTAAAGTGGTCATCGGAAGGCTGCCATATTTCTGTATATATCATGATCAGTGCATAGGAAAGACACTTCTGCCAGCCAGTCTTAAGACAAATGGCCTACCATTGATATCTGATCTAGGTTTTTCATGATACAAGGAACCATTCCAGCGAAAAATATTGCAAGTTGCCCAGATAGCATCCAAACTTTGGTACTTTGTTGTTGTTGTACATGCACCCACCCTCTGGAGAAGCTGTACCACAGCCACTATTGAAAATCAAGTATCTTCCATCAGATTTTGTGGCAATAAACAGTAAATAGCAGAATATGCACAATGCAGTCGTTTTCAAAAAGGAATAAGTTGTCTACGAATCATCACAAAATCTGATTTACCAGATAAAAAAGCTGAATTACTGCAAAATGTACTCATATTGTTGTGATCAAATTTTAAGAAGTGAACTTATTTTTATGAAACGCAGGGTAATATCAGTGGTAAAATGCTATAGTTTTCAGTGCATTTCCTTGCCTGCTACCCCAAATTTTCTGTAAACAGATTCAAACTCACGTTTGCTAACAATGGGTTTGGGTCAAACCATTCTTGAAAAGGTAAATTAGATGGGATTGTATGTTGTCATAATGTCAAACCCAAATAGGTTCTGTTCTCAGCTTCTTTTCAAGTTGACTAGTTTTGTCAACGAATGCAGTTGTATGCATTATACAAAACTCAATTTCTCACCATTTTCATTGTTTTATAGAAATGTTATTCCTAATGAAATAACATCATGTCATTCAAAGTGTAACTTCAAAGCAGTATTTTATATAATTGTAAAAACCACCAGTACAACTTTATCCTGTCAACATTAGTGAAATTCAATTGCAATTGCTTGGTTGCTGTAACCTCCAGAGGGATCCAATAAGAGACCATTGATCATACAAAGGCTGATGCATGAAATGCAAAATTTGTTTCATATGGTAAATTTCTCATTGCTATCTTGGCAAATGCGAAACAAAATGAGGTCAGAGTACCTTCCCATCCTAAACGAAGAAATTGCGTTTCACATGCATCAGTTTTTATGATCAACGGTCCCTTAATGACCCAGGGAATAAAATGATCGACGGTCCCTAAATGACTCAGGGAATAAAGCTGTAACCTTTTCACTTTTGAGATTGCATCTAATAGCGCTTCTAGAAGCGACATAAATATTTACATAGCGCTATCATGTACATTTTTAATGGCAAAATAGAGTTTACATTGATATGGTTGCATAGTGTCCTATAAACTGAACATCAGACCCTCACTCGTCAGTGTCGGCTAGTGGTATCCTTTATGCATGCAGTGGTTGGCAGTACTTGTTGGGAATGTTCAGTTATACCAATATTTCCATCATGTTAGTTTTTGAAGTCTGATAAGATTATTGTAGTTCATGAAAGATAAAGCAGTATTTACAGTGATGTTTTTGCACATTTTTCTTCCTTTTTATGCTCAAAAAGGACCACAGTACAAAAGTATTGTAAAACAAAGGTCTAGTGTTTGGAGTTGGCTCTGCAAATTTGAAGTACTTAATTCTTAAAGAAATTGTTGGAACAAAAAGTTCTAAAAACAGAAACATATTGTGATACATATGTACATTTGCATATTTACCTGAAGGTTCATTTTGTATGATATTTGATCATCTTTTTGCCATCTTTCTGAAATTACTGGGAAAGAATTGACCATTTTGCATCGAAAGTTTATAATGACAATTTTCAAAGCAAAAGAAACCCATGTTAAAAAAGTCTTGAATTGATCCGAATTTATAAGACTACAACGATTGTAAAGTAGAAATCAAACGAACGAGATTCCAAAATGAAACGTTTTTGAAGACTCCTGTCAAAAATTTGATGGGGAAAATTTCAGCTGAAAATGTCATATTTCCTTTTTGGGAAAGTGTGAAATGTGAAGTATTATGTAAAATTTAAGTTAACTTGCACAAAATCACTGGTTATGCAGTGTTTCCGCTGCCCGCTCGCCAAATCGCAAATGCGAGAAAAAAGTAGCGTTTGGCGAGAAGATTTTGGCAAAAGTTAGCCAAACTTGCGAATCGAAAATTGCACTGATGTCATCACTTTGTCCGCGCGCACATGTCCTGCATTCAATTTGAGATGTAATGCTTTATCTCTGTACATCCCCGACCTTATGCGTCAGGAGATCCTATTTGTAACACATACAGTATGAATAAAATTGTAACGAAACAACTCACAAATCAATAGTACCGCATGTATATCATGACTAGTTGACTAAAATGTTGCGAAGTTTTGGGTTTGACTACGCGCAATGTGTGCCTACAGATAACTCCGTGCAGTGACAGCCATGTCATCGTCAACACTGAATTGAATTGAAGGATCGTAGTGACGGTGAAACTAAGCAAAACGGCAAACTTTCCTTTTTGACTTTGGCTGCTCCACCAATATGGGGGGAACCATCCCTACAACACACATTCTAAGTGCAAGTAAAGCTATGAAATGGAAAGAAAAATTATGATCAATGTAGGAAAGTCGATCGTGAATTTGGAAAGGAAGGTAGCGGCATGCATGGTCAAAAGCATACGCATGACATTTTTTTTAGAACGTAGAGCGAGTAAGGCACTCCTGAATAGCGAAAATGTTCGTGGTGTATTGCTGCCAACAAGAAAATACCTTTACTGGCGTTCGAAACTTGTGTGAATTGTCTTCCTTAAATATAAATTCGCGACAATTTTCAGTGTATCACGGACCGTGGTGTATTGTGACGTGACATCGTATACAGACTTTCAGAGAAGCGCTCGCTCGTCCGTCGAGTCGGCTAGTTCCGCGTTCACATTGTGCAAATAATACGCAAGTCTTGTCGCGATATTTGAGCATTTAACTTGATCGTCAGTGAAACAAAAAGATGTTTCTCCATATCAAAAGGGTATATATTTGATATTTTACGGTTCTGTTCTAGACGTGAACATTTGGATTTATGATCCGTGATTTCCGCGATCCATGGCATGATTGAAGCTGGCTGCGAATACACACTGAC
Organism: Ptychodera flava; assembly: GCF_041260155.1. Classification (NCBI taxonomy): domain Eukaryota; kingdom Metazoa; phylum Hemichordata; class Enteropneusta; family Ptychoderidae; genus Ptychodera; species Ptychodera flava. The sequence continues at coordinate 12,794,427 of NC_091949.1, read as the reverse complement.
GTCTTTGATGATGACCCCTGACCCAAGCGCCATTGATACGCTGTGCGCTGTCCGAGCTTCGCTTGCTAAACTTCAAGCGTAAAGCAAATGTATTGGAAGTCTAAAAAATGCACATATTTCTCAAGTCTGAGAGTATTTTACTTTCAAACTGCTACGAGAATGGATATCTGATTCGTTTGAAAAACTAGTATGCTGAACCAGGTTTCATGCCGTTGTCTGTAGCGATATGTACAGTATCGCACGATAGCGATTCCATGGTTTACTGAATATAGTTGCATACGCCTAACTTTGGACAAGTGTCGCTTGGAATTCGGACAAATTTTATGTTGTATGCGTGGATGATGTTGGCACCTTGTAATCTGAACCATAAACTGGTGTTACTTTTAGTATCCATAGTAGCACTAACAGGGTTTATTTCGGTCATTCTTACGGAAAATGCAGACAAATATTTATTTTTGCATATTAATGAAAAGAAATGACGTCATTTGTGATCAGTGCGGCTTGGCTAATTGAATATCTGGTTTGGCGAATAATTTTTTAGGACTTCTAGCCAAATTTGCTACAAGATTTTGGAACCCAGGGGAAACACTGGTTATGATATTATTACAAATACTTTTGCCGTACATGCACAGGGGATAGTCAGAAAAGATAGGTGTAACTCCTCCAGATGTGGAATTTTAGAAAATGTATACCTTTTGCATAATATTGTATTTTCAGTAATGTAAAGATAAAGATAACCATTGATAGGACAATTTCAAATCCAACATTCTTTGGGATTGAATAAACATTGCGCCATGATTTTTCTCTTTATACAACCATTCTTATCTGTTAAGTTAAACCCAGATCCTTGTAACCAGGTCCACCAATCACCATTTATTGCAATGGGTCTGGACCAAACCATTAAGATGAAGGGGTGTACCTAAATCTGGTGGTGAAAGGGTTGAGAAAAGAGAACTGATTTACTATGGTTGTAGATGATATAGAATACAGGAGCAGAGGTTGCAGTTGAGCAGGTAAAACGATTTTTGAGAGAGAGAGAGAGTTTTTACAAAGATCACATGTTGCATCACAAATCGTGAAATAATGGAAGTTTGTTCAACTGTTTTTGCATAAAACCTGTTTAGTGCCCTGAGTGAAAGCTCTCCGTGGTGCCAATACCGACGTGATTGATTACGCGTGACAGATGCAGAAGGTATAATGCAGCGAAGTATCTCAGTACAGCTTTCTAGCAGGTCAGAGAGGACGAGCTTGAAGCTTTCTTAATCAAAATTCAGTGTACTAAGCTGATGTCACCCTATTCTTTATTTAAGTATTCATTGCGAGAAAAAAGCAAATAAAATGTTTCACTCCTTTAACTCGTTGCCGTAACAACCCTAATAATGCTTGAAGAATTCTTTTTTTACCCAAAATGCAATTTTGCCCAATTTTACCCAATCACAGTGCAGAAGTGGCATTTTTTAAAATAATTATTTAAAGATGAGCACTCCCTCATAGCCAGCACTGAGCTACGCACACATCTACCGTACGTCACAGACTGAATTTTCAAGTAGCTGTTGTCAAGTCAATTGGTTACTGATTTGGTTTCATGGTTGTCCCATTTCAAACAGTATTTCAGTTTAATACAAACACTACACTGGGCTGTGTTTCCGACATCAGTAACAATGTTTTTATTCATTTGTCTTCAATTAATACTGATATGCACAACAGGGATATTTTGGTGAATTACAAATAGACAGGTCAACCAAAAATTAGTATACCGGTACTCAGGATCTACCTTCTAAATTTCATTCAAAAAATATATAAGAAGGAACACTATGCATATTTGTTATATTATCTATGGTAAGATAACACACCTGGTCAAGCAGAGAAAATAGATATTCTATGAAGAATGGAGCCTTCAGCAGAAAGCGATATTTATAATTTTGGTGACAGTTTTTGGTGCAGACAAACAATTTTGTCACAGTTGGTGATTGAAGATTAAATTGAGTTTAAACAAAATGTTGTATTTAATATGTACGCTGTGTCTTACTGGGATGCCATCCTATTTTGTCAATAGCAAGACAAATGTACAATACATGTACTTCAGTATATTGCCAGTATTGTTGTGCACTGCATGTGTACTTTTGTGACAACGTACAACAGCACCACCAACCTGTCAGTTTGGGAAATGAAATAAGATGATGCTGGGTGGTGCCTTGTCAAGTTTTGGTATCACCTTGTGTTTGGCAGTAACCACGGACACCTAGTACCAAAGACTGGACCAGTAAAGTTTTGAAGTACTTACTACTATGAGGAGATACGAAGGTCAAAGAATTATGGCAGAAAAACGTAATATTCATACTTAAACCTTTGATATACTCATCTGACAGGGGTTTCTGTAGATAGTTCCAACATGCATACATGTATTTTGTTTACGTGAACAATGTCCAGGATATCTTTTCATGAACAAACATATTCTAAGTGCAAAAAATATATTTGAAGCAATTAACATATAATAATATGAATCTACTCTTCATTGACCTCATTTATCATGGAATGAATGTGTTCATAATTGCAAAAATGGTCCAAAAATTTGAAGTGTGTGTTGTCTGCTGGTCCATTTTCACAGGAAGGGCCTTTTAATGTTCTTGAATATCATACTATATACATGAAGTTTAAATTTTCTGATAAAACTCTATCAAATATTGAGCAAAATTACTGTATATGACTGTGGAATCAGCAGACTACAGCTTTAAGGAACATGAAACACTGTGCAGAAATTGCATGCATCATGGGTAATTAATCATGTGACAAGAAGCTGTATGGTATGACAGATAAGCCTGCTAGCAAGAAGTCAAAAGCATGATAAATAGACAGTTTCAGAGTAAATTTATCAGCTTCTCTGTGACCAAAATTTCCAATCAGCAAATATCGGAATTTAAGTCATTGAGATTTCATAAAGATGTTACCTCGTAGAGGTTTTAATCAAGATTCCTGCCCCGGGATATTTACTTCCAAGTGATATCAGATCCCGGATCCAGGGATCCGTGGAGAATGTATTGAAATTTTATTATCATACGCTATGTATGATTATTTTGGAAATGTAAAAAGGCCGTTGAAAATGTCACATCAACATATGCTTGAAATTTCATCACAAGATTATTTGACGGTTTAGGTATTTTTTGCCTTAAGCTAGGTAGTCAAGTGACCTTAAGAAAGCCGTTTTGCTCAGATGAGCTGTCATGTCAGCCCAGATCCCCTGCAAACAATCATGGAGATTTGTTGAAGGGAAGATGTAAAAAATGGAGTCATAATGACTAATAATGCTGTCAGTGGATTGAAAATGTCAGCTCCTCTCAGCCGCGTTTCAGGAACATAGGTAGTCAGTAAGAATGCAAATGACGTCTTTGATGTATTTTTGGACTGTTTGTGCAGTAAATGTCAAAAGGGTTCGCCTGTCTTGCTGAAGTGCTTTTGATATTAATGCAGAGTTTTAGAGTTAATGTACTACCCGGTACGCCAGGCTACGTGTAGTTTAAGCCTTCTAAGGGCAGCAGGAGAATGGGATTGGTTGTAATATTTTGAAGGATTTGTATTATTCACAGCTATGGAGATTAATTTTAAGAGATGCTTCAGCACAGAATTATTTCAACTTTTCAGTCGTATAAGTTCATGTCTATTTGAAATTTATGAAAACAAAATCTGTAACATAACATTTTAGAGCTTTGCTATCGACAATATTGTATCAAGTGAGATGGTTATCTTCTATTGTCCATCTTTCTTCACAGAATTATTATTCTATAATAGTGTCTCCAAGAGCTTTCAAAAGATTTCAGGTATGGAATTTACTTATCTGTATTTCAGGCCTAATTTTGTCATTATGGTCAAAAAAATTCATGGATAAATAAGCCCTGTTAGTCCAAACTTCATCTACGAATATTTATAATTTGTGCTGTCTAGTATCAAAGATCAGTGATTCACAGGATCTGTTGTCAGCATCAGAAATCAGGGTTTTTAACATTCTGCAATTATTGCCTGATAAAATATCCTGCTATGGACACTTCAAAGATTGAAGTACCTAGCAACATATAGAGAAGAAAATCTAGAAGAGAGTATTGTTTAGTATTTACTTCCTTGCTGTGTATGTGAAAAGACAAATTCACCTGAGCCAAATATGAACAAAATGATGCAATTACTTTGAAAAAAATTGTAAAATCTTACAATGCCTAAAAATATGAATTGCATGTCATTATTCTGACTGTGACCCTACTCAGATCTCATGGACTCTCATATTTATTTTGGAGAGGGGTTGCATTCCAAAAATTAAAAAAAAATCTGCAAACCCCAACAATTCTTTTGCAGGTATGCTGAATTTGCACTAAGGCTGGCTAGTAAAGAATTGTGTGAATGTGCAAAATCCAAAAAAAAAAAACCCAATTAACTATATTTACAGTCCACAGAAGCTATTGGGGATGGGTATCCGTCCGGCGTCAGTCTGTATGTATGTGTGTATGTGTGTATGTATGTGTGTATGTGTGTATGTCCGTTTGTGAGGATGTCCGTCCACTCAAATATTTTGAGAACCACAGTACTTACAGATTTGATATTTGTTGTGTAGATGCAAATTATGATTATGAGAAACTACTTTTTTTGTTTATTGATATTGTTGAAAATACGCAAATTAGCTCCAAAAAAGGCGTTTTTGGTAAAAAATCTTCTTCTTCATAAATGCTGGTCTGACAGCTTTGATATTTCGTATACAGGTCCCTAGGGATGACCTGACTTAGATTTGTACACATTGTGATGAAATATGCAAATTTGTATTTTTAAGGAATTTTTTGGTCATTTTTGGTCAAAAAGTTATTCTATCAAAACCACTTGTCTGACAGCTTTGATATTTATTATACAGGTCTCTAGGGATGACCTAATTTACATTGGTGAACATTGTGATGAAATATGCAAAGTTGTATTTTTAAGGAATTTTTTTGTCATTTTTGGTCAAAAAGTTATTTCATCAAAATCACTTCTCTGACAGCTTTGATATTTGGTATACATATCCCTAGGGATAACCTAACTTAGATTTGTCCACATTGTGATGAAATATGCAAATTTGTATTTTAAAGGAATTTTTGGTCATTTTTGGTCAAAGTTATTTCATCAAAATCACTTGTCTGACAGCTTTGATGTTTGGTATACAGGTTTGTAGTGATGAACTGAAGTTGATATATCAAAATTATGATGAAATCTGCAATTTTGTAATTTTGGGGCAATTTTTTGCCATTTTTGATCAAAAAATTTGTTTCTCAAAAGCTGCTCATCTGATAGCTTTGATATTTGGTACACAGGTTTGTAGGGGTTATCTTATTTATAATGCATCAAAATAATGATGAAATCTGCAATTTTGTATTTTTTGGGCAATTTTTGCCATTTTTATCTAGGCATACCGGTAGATGGCAGTTTTCTGTGCTGGCTATTGATGAATGTCTGTGTTTATAGGGGGCTCTGTAAGTATGAGCCATACTGAAACAGTTCTCCTGCCATAAGAATACACTGTATTGCCAAAGGACCTCTGCTCTCACTTTATCAGGTATTATGCTATGTATGTCCTCTGTACCATCTATAGTAGCTTCAGGGACATTGGCTCTATGTTTTTAGAAAAGGGGGATATCAGAGCATTCTCACCATCTGTTTTAAAAGATGTAATGGTCTACATGTATCTCAAGAGAATGTGACTTTGTTTTGTGCAGAAAAATAGTAGTAAATAAACATGCTGTTTATGTTTATGAAAAAAACTGATTTCTCAATGAGTACCAGTGGGCAGGCAATTTCAAATTTTCTCTGTATCACCCATACTGTATTGATAAGCAACTTTTCCCCAGTTTGTGGTGGGGAACTTTAATTCTGTTGTTCAGCAGGCTGAGTGGTTCAGTAGAGAGTATAACTTCATTGAATTTTGGGACTTCACTGATAAGTGGTGGTAAAACATTTAGCACAGAGAATGGTATTTGGGAATTTGTATACCGGTAGTCAGAGCTGGTTGTGGGTGTTTTATCACTTGAAAGGATGAAAGCAGAGATTTCCTGGTTAGAACATAGACCCTAAAAACGGATGATTGGAAGTACGTGTAGGCAGAGAGGAAAAATACTTGATGTAAGGGAAATTTTTCATATCCTACAAATGTAGCATTAGAGCAGTTACGAACTACCACTACAACTTTCCATTACACTTAAAGCCCCATTTGCTGGATTTTTTTGCATTTTTTTCCCTTATAAATAAGATTGTTGAAATCAAATGCAAGGTATATATAAATGCTTAGCGAAGTGTAACACAAAGTGCTATTCAAACATTGGCGTTGAACTCACAACTTAGATTTTAACAATTACATCATTTTTGAGTTGCAACTCAAATATGGCCACCACACATAATATAGTACATGTATTAGTACATGAACTTATTCGTCCAAATTCAGCACCAAGGCTTGAAATAACGGCATTTCCAATGACAATATGGCACAATAACTGAAACCTGAAACATCTCTCTCAATATTGGATGGTGATTACTTTTGGTATTAACATGCAGAACAAAACAGCTAATGGGGCTTTAAAAGCAGTGTGGGTAGCATCTCATGTAAAATATCTCCGGTTACAATTTCTAGTAATCCCCTCTTTATCTGTCAGTTTAGTTTGGACTGTTAGTGTATACAGCTCTAATTGGTGTGTTACACATGTAAGCTTAAAGACAGTATGTAACAAAACGTGTTTACATAACAACATGTTCAATGTTGGATATTTCCGGCAGAAGGAAGACATGTACATTTCAAGGTTAATTTAATTCGTGGTGTGGACTGCACATGTTCATGACAATTATCCAGTGTGCTGTAGCAGCTCATTTGCTTTTGATTGGAAGAGGGTTACATGGAGCTGTGTCGACTCATCCTCCCTCCCCTCCCCTCCCCTCCCCTCCGGTGCTTTTGTATTTGAACTAATGGGATACTGGCTGTAACCTTTGATAAATTATTTTCATCAATTTTGTTCTGTTAAACAAATACAGTTTGTGCTTCTTACTGTTCTGTCTTCTTCCGGGTTTGTAGCCCATGAAAATAATAGACTTTCATGAAGAACATAATTGATTACACTGTATTGAAAAAGACTCGGAGTACATATGTAAATAAGTTATACAATATGTCTTGTGAACAATATGCTTAGGTAGTTCAATAAATTATTTTCCGGTCAAAGAAAAAGGCAAAATATCGACAGGGATGGAAATTCCGTGCATTCAGGAAAAATTAGGGTCTCCTCTTCCTGGATTGTAAAATATGCATTTTTTTGTGTTTTGTGATTCAGTTGTTTCTCAGGAAATTTTCATTGAACTCTAACGAAATAGAACAGACGTATTCCCCTGTAGATTTTTGAATGCCCTCGTGTTTATTGAGGTGTTTTTCTATTCCGGCATAATTCCGGGTGCCTGGATTAACGTCTGCTAGTTACATTTCGGTTTATTGTGCTCGCTAGGCTAATAAGTGATTGAGTTAAATGGAGCTGCAGTATTAAGGTTTGTTCACACACCCTATTTTAAAATCAGAGTGACTTCACCTGATAAGGGTGTAGCCCGAGATGTTGGTGCTGTTCGTACGCAGACCCCGCCGCGGAGTCAAATTGACTGATTGATATCGTTGCTGATTGATGGAGCTCTAGATTATTATCCTAATGCTGTTTTCGCCCGTAACTTGTACGTACAATAATGAAACCAGTTGTTAAATTTGAAAGGAGAGAGACACAGAGGGGATTGAATGGAAAGAAAATTTGTAATTTCTTTGGCAGGTAACTTGGGATTTGAATACCGCTAACATTCAACTAATTGTGTGCCTTCTCCCTGATGTTATCAGGATATTGGTCGCTATTCAAGGCTGCAGAGAATCTGAAGGCTGGTTTCGGTTCTCAAGGAAATAGTTGACAGTTCTCAAAAAATTTGTTTGAAATCTTGCTGTGTATTTATAGGTTCTGTGAATCCAATACAACAGTAGTTAAAAAATATTTTCGGTTCATTCGCAAAATGTTGAAATGTATGGCTGGATTCTTGACAACGAAAAAAGATACAGGCACACCTGAAAAAATGCATGCTGCATCTTCCATGTTGTAGAGATCAATACCTGTCTTAGAGTGCCTTTGATGTTGAATAAATACAAACATACAACCTAAGATAATGTTTAATTGTACTGTTGCATTCTCATGGATCAAGTATTCTTCAGTCTGGACAAAGAATTAAAATGCATCTTACACACTGAAGATAGAAAAGTGCAATTTGGCATTGTTACGTGCAGAGAAAACGAACAAAAGGGTGAACTCAGCAGTTTCCGTTTAAACAAAATTTATTACGAAAACAAAACTAATTGCTAAGTTAGGGACAGAGTACAAGCTTTAAAAGTGTACAGACTACTTATCTCAGCTGGGACGGCAAAGCTCCAGTCTCAGAGTTGTAACAGTCAGTTGGATGAATGAACAGTCCTTTGGCTTGCAGGCTTGAAGCTGCACAAAGTCCACAGTATAAATCCAGCGTTGACAGTGAAGGTCTTGAAAAGTCTTGAGAATGACTACTGCTGGAGTTTAGTAACACACAAGAGACACAATCCCAAAAGTCTGACTGGGAGCTGTGCACGTCCCTTTTATAAAGGCATGTAAGAACAATCTAGAACCTTTTATTGACATGCTAATTACTGTTCTAAAATTATCTCCCTTACACAACTAATCAACTTTCCAGAACATTCCAAACATGACTAATTGAATTCAAGGTTGTGAGGTCATCAAGGGCAGTGACCTTGGGAATGTTCTAGACTGATTGAACTCAGGTCATGATGAGTGTGGGGGAAATGACCTACATAACACACCCCCTCTTCAAAAAAGAAAATTTTTCAAAGAAAAATCTTTCTTTTGGAAATGTTATCTTTTAAAAGATTTAAGTACTCGAATATTTTTTTTTTTTTTCTAAAGTAAAACTTCTTGAAAGTGAACACAATAACTCTAAATACGAGAAAGACAGTCTGCAATTAAATTGTCTCTGCCTTTGATATGTCTAATATCAAGATTAAACTCCTGTAACATTAAACTCCATCTTAGCAATCTCTGATTTTTGCCTTTAAATTTCTGCAGAAAAACAAGAGGGTTGTGATCAATATAAACCACTATTGGCTGATTTGAAGAAGTAACATAAACTTCAAAATGCTGTAAAGCTAATATCAAAGATAAACACTCTTTTTCAATTGTAGAGTAGTTTCTCTGGGATTTGTTAAATTTGTGTGAAAAGTAGCAAACAGGATGTCCCATGACTATCTTCTTGCAATTTGTTGTTGGAAACTTGAAATGGCACTGAATTTGGCATAAAGTATGCACGGCAAAGTCCGGTTATTTTTTACTGAGTTCGATAAAGTCATTGTTCGGCAAATACTTGGCTTCCTCCTGGAGATATTCCGCTTTCGCAGGATTCAGTCCGTCTGGATGTTGTTCCACTGGATTACTGTCGCAGACATCTTCGTTGTGGTAGATGATGTTTGTCCTCGTTGGAACATCTTGAAACAAATGTTCATGGATTGGTTCTTTCAGCTGTTGTTGTTGTTCTGGCTGGAGGTGTGCCAACTTTGTAGACTCCAGCTTCTCCAGGATTTCTGAGTTCTGAAGCTTGACCGAGCCCAGCTTTGAGTTTAGAGTATTTTCACTTAAGTCAGTTTCAGTATCACTATCTTCATAATGGTTTGAACTGACTGCACTGACAGGCTGAGTTATAGTAGGATTATCCCTATCCAAATATGGCTTAAGCATATTTATGTGACATAGCTGTTTTTGTTTTCGCCTGTCAGGTGTTATTATGATGTAATTTAAATCACTCAATTTCTTATCAATTAGGTATGGCCCAAAGTAACGAGCATGGAGTGGTTTGCCAGGAATTGGAAGTAGAACAAGAACTTTTTGACCTGGTTCAAACTTCCGTTTTGAGGTGCTTTTATCATATCTGGTTTTCATTGACTGCTGAGATGACTCAAGATTTTCTCTGGCTAATTCACATGCTTTAGAGAGTTTTGTACGAAAATCTGACACATATTGCAAAATATTCAGACAATCATCATCATCTGATAGGAATTTCTCTTTAACGAGCTTAAGTGGGCCACGGACTGTATGTCCAAATACAAGCTCAAATGGGCTAAAACCAAGAGACTCTTGAATTGACTCTCTAACAGCAAAGAGCAAAAAATGAATTCCTTCATCCCACTGCTTCTCTGTGTCAAAACAGTAGGTCCTAATCATGTTTTTCAAAGTTTGATGAAATCGCTCAAGAGCACCCTGACTTTCTGGATGATAGGCGGATGACCTATACTGTTTAATGCCTAGCTGATCCATTACTTGTTGAAAAATTCCAGACATAAAGTTGGAGCCTTGATCGGACTGGACACATTTAGGGAGGCCAAATAAAGTGAAAAATTTGACTAAAGCTCTCACTATAGTCTTTGTCTTTATGTTTCTCAGTGGTATGGCTTCTGGGAACCGAGTTGATGTACACATAATTGTCAACATGTACTCATTTCCTGATCTTGTTTTTGGTAGGGGCCCAACACAGTCTATTAGAATCCTACTAAATGGTTCTTGAAACGCAGGAATTGGCTGTAAAGGGGCCTTTGGAATGGTCTGATTCGGCTTTCCTACCATTTGACATGTGTGACAAGTTTTACAGAAATGTGCTACGTCCTGCCTGAGATTAGGCCAATAAAAGTGACTGAGAATTTTATGATAAGTTTTCCTGACTCCTAAGTGACCAGCCCAGGGCGTTTCATGGGCCAGGCGCAATATTTCAGCACGGTAGGGCTTTGGAACCACAATTTGATGTTTTATAGCCCAATCGTCATCAACCAAAACATCTGGAGGTCTCCATTTACGCATGAGAATACCAGACTTTGTATAATAGGAAACAGAGCTATCTGAAGTTTTACCTTCATCATCTACCCTGTCAAACAAAGACAAAATATCTGGGTCTTTGTGTTGTTCTGCAATGAGATTTGATCTAGAAAATGTCTGACTTTGGTCAGCAGAAGTTTTACTGGAAGTTTCAAATCCATGAGGGATAACGGAATGATCCGTGTCAAACACCTGACTGAGAAAGGTGTCATTTAAGTCACATCTGTGACATTATTTTTGAGAGTATTTTGATTCTCAGAAGTTTTCTTGACATGGCTCGAGTAATTGCACACGAAGGAAATAAATCGGGTATCTCTTGTTCAATTGGCTCTGGATCCTGATCTAAACTAGGATTATCAGTCACAAGTGGATTAGTAATGACCTTGTCCCCAGCAAGGTCGTTTCCAAGAAGAAGGTGAATCCCTTCAAAAGGCAAAAAAGGCCTAATACCTAAAGCCACAGGTCCAGAAACAAAGTCCGAAGACAAATAGACATTATGGAGAGGAACAGGAATGTAGTCATTACAATCTACCCCCTTAATAAGAACTTTAGAACCTGAAAATGACTTTTCAGAAAACGGCAGGGTATCTGCCAACAAAAGAGACTGGGAAGCCCCGGTATCTCTTAAAATTTTGACAGGGGTAGCGGAAGAGAAATCACTAGAAAGTGATATAAAACCATTATGAATAAATGGCTCGAAAATACCCATAATGCTATCTTGAGAAGAATTGACCTTGACCTCATTAATTGGGGATAAGAGGGGTTTAACCTCAGAAAATGTGTTGCACACATTATTAGACTCTAATTGAGTTGATGAAGAAATAAAGCCGGTTGGCTTAGATCCACTTTGACCACTTTGACCTTCACGTTTTCTTTTCAATTTGAAACACTCTGACATTAAATGGCCGTCTTTCTTACAATAATTACAAGAAAGTGTACCGAACTGTTTGTCAGAAGGAGATTGAGACTTGGGATTTGATGATGTGGGAGTGTTACTTGAACTCTGTGAACTGTTGTCATTTGATTTTCTACTCTCCTTTGAAAAATTCTTGGATGAAAAGGACGAGTTAATTTACCTGCATTGTTTCTGTAGGAAAAGGACTGGGATGGTTTGCTGAGAAATGAAGATTTGTGGGTCAATGAATAATCATCGGCCAAACGTGCAGCAACCTCTAATGTATCTGCCTTTTGTTCATTGATAAACGTCTTGATGTCACTCCGGATGCACCTTTTAAATTCCTCAATCAAAACAAGTTGTCGTAATTTGTCATAATTCTGACTGACCTTTTCAGAAGAACACCAACGATCAAACAGTTGTTCTTTTGTTCGAGCAAATTCAACATAAGTTTGGTCTTTCGCCTTCTCACAATCCCTAAATTTCTGACGGTAAGCTTCAGGCACCAATTCATAGCCCTTGAGAATTAATTCCTTCACAGAATCATAATCTGAAGCCTGCTCTACTGACAACTGAATGTAAATTTCTCTGGCTTTACCCACCAAAGCACTCTGCAAAAGCATAGACCAGGACTCCTTAGGCCAATTCAGACTCTGAGCAATTTTCTCAAAATGGAGGAAATATTTATCAACATCCTTTTCTTGGAAAGGGGGAACTAACCTGAAATGCTTAGTGATGTCAAACTTGTCTGAAGGGAAGAATTTTCCTGACTGTCCAAGCTCTAAACGTTTCATTTCTAACTGTAGTCGATGTTCTTCCAATTCTCTCTCCTTTTCTCTCTGTCTTTCTTCCATTTGTAATTCTTTGTCTTTCTTCTCTCTCTGTCTTTCTTCATTTCTAATTGCTTTGTATTTTTTCTTTTTCTTCCTGTCTCTCTTTTTCCATTTTCAATTCTATTTCTTGATCTCCAAATTTGTCTGCAATTCTAATTCTAATTTTCTGAGTTCAGAGGTAGACTCGGGCTCATAATCTTTCAGGGTGGATTCCTCAAATTGGCCTAAATCAACTAGATGTTTGGCAATACGGTACTGTATTTCCCTCTTGCGCATAGATCTTTTGACTTCTACTTTAAGGAAATTGGCCAGTGCAATGAGGTCGTCTTTTCTGAGGGAATCAAATGTGTCCTGATCAAGGTCATCCATTTCCTCTGGTTTAAATTCCGCCATGATTAAATTTCGCTGAGTTCACAGAATACTGTAGTTTTTAAAAAAGGCAGGCAAAATGTTGTCAAACGGCTCAAAATATTCGTATCCCGGACGAGCCCCCAATTTGTTACGTGCAGAGAAAACGAACAAAAGGGTGAACTCAGCAGTTTCCGTTAAACAAAATTTATTACGAAAACAAAACTAATTGCTAAGTTAGGGACAGAGTACAAGCTTTAAAAGTGTACAGACTACTTATCTCAGCTGGGACGGCAAAGCTCCAGTCTCAGAGTTGTAACAGTCAGTTGGATGAATGAACAGTCCTTTGGCTTGCAGGCTTGAAGCTGCACAAAGTCCACAGTATAAATCCAGCGTTGACAGTGAAGGTCTTGAAAAGTCTTGAGAATGACTACTGCTGGAGTTTAGTAACACACAAGAGACACGATCCCAAAAGTCTGACTGGAAGCTGTGCACGTCCCTTTTATAAAGGCATGTAAGAACAATCTAGAACCTTTTATTGACATGCTAATTACTGTTCTAAAATTATCTCCCTTACACAACTAATCAACTTTCCAGAACATTCCAAACATGACTAATTGAATTCAAGGTTGTGAGGTCATCAAGGGCAGTGACCTGGGAATGTTCTAGACTGATTGAACTCAGGTCATGATGAGTGTGGGGGAAATGACCTACATAACAGCATTACTGATGGAAATTATGCTGTATTATTAAGGTGCATATTTCTCATGTTTTTTTAATAATGTCAATCGTGAATGTTACTGAAGTAACCAGAAATCTCTCAACTGTGGAGCTCTGACGAAAAACCTGTAACAGAAAACAAATTCATCAGATACAGTTGAAAGGCTACAAATTTTGCACTTGTTCAGAGTATGTGTACACATTCAACAATCTGCCATGAAATTTTGCAATATTCACAGGTCATACGGCTTTCAAAAAACAGGATGCGCAGATCAATAACTATTATTAGGGAAAGTGTTTGGGGGTTCAGTGAAGCGACATAAACTAGGTCCCTGGCGCTGATGCAAGGATACCAATATTTCTTGACTTTGACAATGCCGCATTTACTACAGAACAGAAAATGATTAGTGTCGACCAGAAACCCAGGCTAACTTTTGTAGAAGCATTATCTACGTGAGATGTAGGAATGATAACGAGCAAGCAGCCCATCATACTGAGCTACCATGTGATTGGATGCTTCACAATGGCTTGAAAACATTTAACAATGGATTACTGTACTGGGGAGATGTTTCCATTACACGAGATGTCAGTCAGTCTACCTGGCCCAATCATCGCAAGGCTTCCCGGCGTATTCATATGCATGAATTGATTGAATCGTCATGGTAATAGACTTTTCCGAACGTGAAATATCAAAGACGTCATTGATATATTGGAAATGATTTCTCATGCCCGTTCCGGTGATTTTAGGGAGTGGATAAAGAGCAGGTTTCCAATTACGTGCAAATACGTTGTACACTGTGGCATTGTTGGTATGGTATATGTAAGCAAGGAAAGAATTTATGCAGAACAACAAATTATTTAAGCCTCATCTGATTTATATGATGAAAATACAGTACACCTTTGGTTGAATGCACATCCTTTTTACTTTTACTTTTCTCTGTACAATAAAAAGTGAAAAAATATCAGACTCCACAGCTATTTCAGTCTTGTTGTATACTTTCGAATTTCACATGCAGATATTGCCAGAGATTTTCCTGTTGATAGACCAATCAAATCAGAGAATATAACAATTCTTAGCCAAATTACCATAAAAAGGAAACGAACATCTGGGACATTGTGGGAAGAATACATGCAAATATTTCCAGTTGCCATGGTAAATTTGCTTACATCTCACAGATTGATAATGTAGCAATAAAGTACTGAATGAGATGGAACTTGCTAGAGTCATTTAATTTTCAACCTGTTTGTCTATAGTATTTCACTGGTACTTTGGCCTAGATAAATATCCATATATTGTCAGTAATGTGGTTAGATACCCTACCTGCATGTCTATCTGGATTTCAGTTACCGCATTAGAAAACCCATTTGCCGGTGTTCCTGCATACAAAGTGAGCTGCAAAATGTGTGCCTGATACAAGTGGCTGTTGCCTGCGCTTTGTAGGTTTTCATGTGTAAACATATTCACTAGAAGTCATTGCAGGTCACACCGTGAATGTTTAGAATCTGGACATTTATACTTGGACGACTCAAAGATACATGTTGCTCATTTCAACGAAAGACATTAACCTTGAACTTCATTATAGATAAAAACTTGTACACGATGCAGTGTTTAAGTGCAGTTCCTCCTGTTCTGTGGAATAATTTCGTCTCTTCGTGATTTGTCTTTCTGCTCATTGCAAATTGTGTAATACAAAATTTCATCTGAACACACAATCAGTAAAGTGAATGTGTGCAATATATTGCATTCAAGCCACACCAGTTTGTTAGTGTTATCGTTGGTACAACTCTCGTAATTGTGTTAGGCATACACAGCATATGCCTCGCTTCATCTGTGAATGTGACGACCCAGGGCATATTAGAAATTCCTAAAAGGAAGTCTTGATTGGCTGTGTTGAAGATTTGCATCACTGGTGTTCCAGTTTTCAAGCTAACCTGAAAATGGAAAATTGGAACAGGATAGTTATCAAATTCCATATGGCATGGCACAGTGCGTTTTAACTTGCATTTATATCCAGGGTTTCAAAAAAATCACAGAATGTGTCATCTTTTTAGATTTGTTGTTTTGGAAGGTCAAACAGAGATTTGAAAGAATATTTTTAAGTACTTGCTCGTATTTCAAAATCAAATTTGCTAATTTGATCAGACTTTTAGAATTATCTCTTTCCTTCATGGCTTTATTGTTGTGCAAGTACTCTGATTCATATGTCGCTGGCAAAGCCTTGTCATTTCCAAACCAGTGTCACATCAATTAGATTTCCCGATACAATTGGTTGAATATGTGAACTGTGTCTATCATAAAGATTAGTTTCCATTTCATGGCCTTTGAGTAGGAACGGGAGAAAAATAACAATTTATCATTCTACATGTATCTGTATGTACATGTACAGGCAACCTGCTAAGAATACGCAGTATGCTGACTTTTTTCCAAGCTCAATTTATGTCCAGGGAATGATTTCATCCGTAATAATAAGACATCTAATGCTTTAACCCTTTGAGTGCTGTAATGTTTTCCCACCAAAATTTTAGTTCAACATTTTCCCAATTTATACGAATTTTTCTAAAATTTTTTTGATAATTTCAGAGCAAATGGACCTCACATTTCATTGGCTACAGCTTTTTATCAAAATTTTGGCAGAAATCTAAAAAAGGGTATATTTTATAAAGCTGACAAAAATTGACTTTGGCTCTTGAATGGTTAATCGTAACAAGATATTCATTTATGCAAATTATATCAAAGACTATTGATCGAGTATGCAAATGCAATAATTAGTACTTGATATCCGTGATGAATATCCACAGGCAAAAAAAATAGCAGGTTCATTGCGCTGTCTTGGTCTCTTGCGGAAATGATATGCAGACAGGATTTGTTAAATTTCATTTGTATGAGCTCAAAAAATCTGACGACATGAAAATAACAGAAACAGTAATGTTCATATGCAATGGTAACTTTGCAGCAAGATGATCATGTTCAAACCTGTGTATAGGATTCTACTGATATTAATATTTTCTGCATTGTCATTGTTTCATGTTCAATTTTTTAGCAGCAAACATAAAAAAAGGCCTTTCTCAATGAAGCTTCATCATTGCTTGACACAAAACCTTTTTTCAAATCAAAAACTTTTCACTGTCCAGTCATGCATTTTGCTTTTAGTATTAAAATACACGATGGGAAACAATTTTGTGTTGCAGCAACTCTTGTCATTGAAAAGGTACAAATTAAAACACCCATACATGAAGTCAACAAGTTTGTCAGATATAAAAATAATT
The DNA here is from genome assembly GCF_041260155.1 of Ptychodera flava. NCBI lineage: Eukaryota > Metazoa > Hemichordata > Enteropneusta > Ptychoderidae > Ptychodera > Ptychodera flava. Next base: position 12,777,445 of record NC_091949.1, on the reverse strand, counting down.
GCAATTTTTTTACTCTGTATAAGAATTCAGTAACTGATAATTTCAAAAAGTTAGAATCTATTGAAGAACATTGCGTATAAAAGTTAGTGTATAGTGTATAATCACTGAAATATACATTCATATACAGTGAAACGTGTATAAACCGGACCCTGTCCAACTTGGAAACCTAAACTTAACCCTTTTCCCACAGTCCCATTCCAATAGAATCCTTAAAAGGACCTCTATAAACCGAACACCTCTCCAAACTGAACTATATATATATATATATATATATTCGTCTGATGATCGCTACAGAGAGCACACTAGCGTGAAACTGAGAAGAAGGTATGATCAGAACGTAACACTTCATGTTTTAGGTGCATACTGGTATTACCTGAAGTACAGAAATTTTACGGTTGAATAATAGCATTTAATAAACAGAATGTGAATAATATAAATTAGACTGCATTGTGTTCAATTCAATGGGAAAGAGAGAGATACTTTATTCAGTATGATTTCAAATCAAAATGTTATCAGAAAATATGCAATTATAACAATGCACTATGTTTTGCAGAGTCCGGCGTAGAGAGCCCGAAGGAAGAAACCGGGGCTGCATCTGCCAAGTGTGAACAAATTTAATTGCAACTGAATCGAGTGTAGCAATACATTTAGAACCCTGGTCAGGTTTCCTTCTTTTCACAGAATAATAGGCTCCGGCTAGGAATTGGCATTATGCTGCCAGATTAAATGAATATCTTGATTTTGCAATTTCACAAACGGTCATATTTTAAATATGAAGCACTGACAACTCAATTACAATATGTCATCAAACTGCAAACATATGGAACACCCTGTCACATTTTCCTTCCAATATCCTCTTCATGGCGTCCCTGTAGAAAATATTTACTCTCTACTAACTTGTTTTGAATTTTTTCTTCGTTTCTGGGTCAAGCAAGGGCACCATCCATACATGTATTTCCTCCTTCCTAAAAGTCTATTTGTTCAGCAGTCGTTTTCTCCAGTTTGCAGTGTGCTTTGATTTTGTCTCAACCAATGAATGATATTGTTTATCCAAAGCTTTACTTTCTGTAAGATGAAGTGGGACACAAACAGTCAGTGTGTGTGAAGGATTTTGATCAATCTGTGTGTGGCTGCCTCTTTTAAACATGTTTCCATGGAAACTAGAACCCTATTTGATATTCAAACTTCCAGAAATAAGTTCAAATTTTAATTGAAGACAAAACATTAAAAATACAAAGACATTGAAATATCCGTAACTTTTTATTTGCATTCTTTGTGTTGTTTTCATAGAAATTTGCAAGCTCATGAAGTGCTCATATTTCTATCATACAGAAATGTATAAATAACTATCGTCTAACTTTATGACATAGAATTGTGAAATCTGTGTCACAGTGTGAAAATGATTGAAAATTGTACCTTTTGAGGTCTTACTTTTCAATATTTAGAGACCAAATTACAGCTTTGTAGTTCCTTTCAAAATTTCTGTACAGGTTCAATGTCATGAAATCATTTTCTGTCAGTAAAGTCTGTATGATAATGGCTAAGCTGTAGTTCTTGTAAAAAAAATAGTGCTAAATTGATGCAAGTATTATATCAGTTGTCTTTTGAAAATAAGTTTATCCTGTGCGATGGAAAATCAATATTTTTTTTTGTTAACATGATCACTCAGGTTAGGGATGAATGTCATCGTGGTTTGGCATAATCCAAAATGTGATACAGCTGAGGGGTGTGTAGCATAGCATGTGGAGGGGAATGATAACTGTATGTGTTTGAGCTACTGAGTAGTATTTATTTTACTGGACATTTATTGTTTAGGATAACAATGCTTCAATACACATACTACGTGCAGCCACTTGAATTAAATATTTTCATTCTTCAACATGTTCCACAAAGTTGTACCGGTAAGTGTAACAGTTTTTCATTTCATTTTATTTGACCAGAACACTGAAACAAAAGAATGAGTACATATATTCTAGCATCTACATGCTTCTCACAGCTTCAAAAGTTCTAAATTTTGGTGTGCTTTCCATTAATTTTGTTTGGTTTATATAATGCTGTTTCTTGTTCTGAACAGGAAGTCAGGTTGTAATGCTGTCCTCAGCTGGTCAACACAGCTTGTATAGGGTGTCACGTTCAATGTTATTGTTGACAGCTGATATTTAGGCCAGATTACTAGAAATCATTTGTCAACAATCGAAACACATATGTAAACAATCTGTTGTATCAGCAGGACTAATAATTTATATATCAATTTCATTTTTGGAGAAGAATACTAAAATCATGGCCTTGTCCTCTGGAACAAAAATTATGAAAATGATTCTAAAATAATTATATAGCTATCCCTCTTTTTAAGTATTAAAAGATTTGCAGCTGTTTTGCAGAAATACTGCAATCAATTTGGTTGAACGCAGACTAATCTGCTGATTTACCAGTGTGCTGGTGTCATAATTACTGCATACCGCAATTCACACAGTTCATGATCAGGCGATAGACAACCCATCTCCCAGGGGGCATTGCTGCACCCTGCAGTCGGTGAGATGTGCAAATCTGCAAAATCCAGGTTTAGTGCTCTCTCTGGCCACGGCAAAGCTACCGTGCTCTCTAACAATTTAAATGTGGAATATTTATTCCTTAGAAATACTTCAGATTTTAATTGGAAGTGTTTAACGATTTCTTGATGTAGTTGATAAAAGTACTCGGCATTCATAATTGTGCAGAGGTTTCTTCATTTACACTATGCAATGGGGAAAAAAATAATTTTTGGTGATTTTATTTTTAAAGGCCTTGGTGAATTTAACCTACATGTAAAACAGTATTGCGAGTATTTTTGTTCAATGGGACTATCAGCATCAATTACTTTTAAAATGTAATTATCCAGCTAGTGTGAGTAAATATCCAGTATTTATCTTGTCAACATTACACTGTGTACTTCCTGTGTGTGTTAGGTCACAGTCACTCCAACCTCCTGAGGGACAGTGGTTAGGTACATTTTATTGTTGACTGTTTAATTTGTGTGGGAGGTGAATTAAAATATCGCAACAACAATACCAATACATGTACCTTTCACACATTTATGTACTGTATATGTCATGTATACAAGCCAAATACTGGCAACAGATGTTTTAGTTACAGTATAGCATGAAATTATACCGGTAGTTTATAAAAGAATGTTTTTCAAAGGCCAAAAGTTATATGTGAAAGCTTTCACCCTAATGTTTCAAAATGCTGCAGAGGAAATGCCACGATAACAAAATTGTCAACAAAAATGACAAAAGTGAGTTTAAGAGTATGATATGTATTTTATTTTGATAACAATGCCTTGTATATCAATATCATATTCATAAAGCAGATATGCAAATATATAGCCACACATTTATTACATTGCATTCTATTATATCAGACTGAGAGTTGTTTACTGTATAAACTTTTTTGTTGAATTTTAATACAAATCTTATTGAAAGTCGTTTAGCATTTTTAGTTAAACTAATTATCAATGAATTTTCCTCATTTCGAATATATATCTGCATTGACTTGATCAAAGTGGATGAAACTTGCTATTTACATTGAAGATACTTTAATATAACATTATTGAAAGTCATTTAGCACTTTTACCATAGCTAATTACAAATTTGCATATTCAAGTTTGTCAACTTTCTGCAATTTTTCTGTGTTTTAATGATTCTGTGATCTTAATGTCCACCTTTGCTGGCCAGAGAGTGCCCGTTTCACACTAAAAGTACAAAATGTTTGTTTACAGTTGATGAGAGAGTTGTGACGATATACTCTGAATCAACACAGTAATTACATATATCCATTTGAAAGCGGTGCATCAAATGAAATAAAGTCTGTCACAAGAAGACCCCCCTAATGCTCCCCCTGTGTCGTGAGGCAATCAATACTCGGCAGATGACACCTTAAAAACTATCACAACACACCCTCAGTTTGCCGGCCCATCAATTTGTCAAGATGCTCAAGTTGTAACATGTCCATGCATAACAAGGAATTTTTCGAAACAGCATATTATTTAGTCAGTGTCACACCTTTCTTTTTCATTTCTTTCCAATGATTTATTTGGTGGTAAGATTGTCAGTAATGCATGGATTGCTGTCTTTTCACCCACCATGTTGTTCTTTCAAAACTTCATTTGTCACCTTTTCCTGTTACTCTCTGTAATTGCTGTTATGTACTCAAGATTGTTTGTGATAATAGAATGCGCCCCTGGGACAGATATTCACACTGTCAAACTTCTTTTGGTGTAACCTACATGTACTTCTTAGAGCTCGCTTTGAAACTCATAGAGTGAATAAAGTCTTCAACGGCTTAGTTATGTGAGAATCCAAAATTTTCACGGATGGCAGCCATTTGAATATCAAATATTGATAAATTTATAATTTTTCTTCCATATTATAGTACCAACATTTGCATGGTGACCTCATTCTCATTCTAGATTTTGAAAGAGAATAGTCGAAAATTGCCTTTAGGAAAGTTTGAGAAAAAGTTTTAATTTTTTAACTTTAACTTAAAAGTTTAAGGTGTGTACTTCTTTGATAATGACGTTCATCTTTGTGTTTGATTCCCATGATGGTTTGTAGTTGTCATGACTACAGAATTTTGGATCTTACTTGTTTTGGTTGTTTCTACCACAAATAGCATGTCATCGTTGAGAAAATTTGTTTGGATAAAATCATTCAAAGGGTTTGTTTACGACCCGATAATTGTTCATGATTTATGGACAAACAAACGAGGCGTCCTAGTGAAGATGCGGCATGTTTATTGTCCATGACAAATGGAGCAAACATTTCAATAAATGCTTTTGTCACAGTGTTAGTCGTCTAGAAAGTTCATCTCAAAGTGTTCATGTAATATCCCGCATGGACATGCCTACATCAGTACATGTGACAATAAGGAAAAAATGTTTACCTAAACACAATTTCAAGGTGGAGGAAATAATTAATTATGGAGGGGAAATTTTCCAATTTATACATTTACATGTAACTGTGAATACTTGCGACGTTACTATGAACTTTTTCCGGAATGTAAGTTGATCTAATGTCTTGAACCTATGAAGACAGTCCTGAAAATTGTTCAACAAATTTCATCCAGTGGACGGACACTACCTAGGTTGTACACTTCTCCAAATATATGTAATTACAGAATCAAGGTATGCACAAATATTTTGGAGCAAAATATTTGAAAATATACAGATTACATTACCACAGTATCTTTAGGTGGTACCATAGAACTGATCGGAAAATTGCATTTTACTACCTGTATGGACTATCGCTCATTAGCATGCGATAAATCCATCTTTGAGACTTGGCTTGTGGTGTGTATCTAGTCTAATTGCTATGCAAATCGCACAGTAGACTCGTAAAGTTAAAACACTGGAGATTTTGAACAGCCAATGAAAGCAGCTTTTTCATCTAACACGCACTTAAATGGTTGGAGGGATTATGTGGCAAACAAACAGCTATTTCCAGCTATATGTAGCTGTCTAAAGATGCAAACGAAGAGAAAATAAAATGTAAAACTTGCTGATTTTTTTTATCTCCATATTTTTCCAAAGATGCAATCTCTACGGTTCTGCACATACGCCACTAATGTTAACTTCAGCTATTGTATATTGTATTGTTTGTACATCATTTATCAAATGAAAATTTGAGAAAAAATTTTGTACATGAATCATCCATAGCTCTGTGGCTCTATAACCATTTGTTGCCATGGATACCAGTGCTATGTAAATATTCTGAGTGATTGAAGATGTACTCTCTATTTTGCTTGTAGTATTGTGATGTGGTATTTGGTATTCGCAACATATTGCGACCGCAACCTTTGAAACGATGTAACAATTTCTCATCTGAACCCTGATCGTGTGTTCTATATTTCCTGTATGGTATCTGTTTTGGAATGCCATTCACGGAAAATTTCCAGTGTCTCATATATGGCTTTTTGTACATGGAACAGAAATACAAGCTCATTTTCTCAGAGAGACATGTACATCTAATTCTAAATATATATAAATGGGAAGTATTTTACAAGTATACTACATAAAGACAGGGAAAATTTTTTGTTCTCGCAAGAGAATCTCATCACTAATTTGACATGACACTTTGTCAAAGTTGTTTCATGAGTTTCACAAGTAACGATTCTAATTCAACAAATTTTATATTCATAAATCATAATTTTTCTTAAATTGAAAATTAAAACATCGCATCTCACCTGAAATCAGTGAAGATGATTAATCTGGTTTGTTGGAAATGTTTGAAGTTAGTGTCTGCAGTTGGGTGGAAGCGAGTCTCGAGGGCGCTTTCACGTACTTATGAAAACACGACACTTTTGAGTCAGAAACATTGTAACTTGTAATATAGCCATAAATTCAATGAATACCATTTTCAGTTCAGTCAACCTTAATGAAAACAGCTGCTATTGATGATATTGAAATTGTAGTTGTTACTTTAGAGCCAATGGCACAATTTGCTGTCATGCACAGCCAGTGTAGTGTCCGCTCAAATGTAGGCTGATGCCAATGGCTATATCCACAGTGCATATGGTAGGCCTGACCTATGACCCTGTTACCATGGCAATCACCACACTCTTCAGCAAAGTCTCTAAGTCATGTCGTCACTGACAATATTCAGGTTTTGAGCATGCCCATACTGTTGTGGTTGACATGGCACCGGCACAGGTGTAAGAAGGTAAAGCTGTGCTTCACAAACAGGACACAATTGGTTTCTCAAGGCATGAATTAGGAACCTTTGAATTTCCCACAATCCAGGCTTCAAGTCTTTTTGCAAGTCTGAAAAAAATACTGTAAAACCGAAAAATCACTATCATAATAAGTATACATCCATTTCTAAAGATCAAGTGACAATGCATCAAGCATCAGCAATTATTTCTGCTATCTTTTCTGTGAAAATGAAAATCAACGTGCAGAAGTCATGTATGAATTATTTTAGTATTTCCCATGTGAATTATTTTAAATCTTGTAGGAATTCTGTCACCTGTATATATAGTAGCCAGTCTCTGATTTTCGCTTTGGTAGCCATGCCAAAAAAGAGCGCCCCCAATACCCAGTGCTACTGCCATTCAATGAGTAAACATGGCTGACACTCCTCTTTTACCATATATGGTCATATGCAAATTTGTGGTGGATGAGTTACTTCAATACCTGAAATTTTTTTTCTTTGTTTGTTCCTGAGTTATGATTTATTTTCCATTGAGTCATAGAATAAAGCATTTAGTTTTCAAGAAGCCACATGCACATCAGGAAATTACATGATCTCACAAAAAATTTGTAACCATCAAAACTGGTAAATATTTTCTAATTTTGCTGTGCCAATGTACCGGTATTTTTGGAAGCATTTATCGTCTTGTATCAGACAGTAGTTTAGATTGATAAAACCAGAACATTTTCACGTCTTTTTCAGAACTACGGAAAGATGCAGAAAAAAATTAAATGACACTTTATTGCATCCGTGATGTGATGGACAGATATGGTTTGACATTACGCACATTTCATTGAATCAGAGAAAGGTGATAGACTGTTGCCATGGAAACATGATATGTGACTATCATAAATTTCAGTAACTGCTGATGGAGTGGGTTTTTTCAGCCCAGCAGTGAAATCTTTACTTCTTCAACATTTCAGACAGCTTTAGAATGATGTTGACGTGGTGTAGTGGCCACTGTTCCTGAGAATTAAACAGTCGATTTATGTAGCTTGTGTCACAAAACCAAATTAGGAAGTTGAAGGACAGCCAGGGCATGTCAAGGGGCAGCCCCTGCTCTTCTTGCAAAGACTAAATTTATATTTCACCCCGTTTCACTGTGTACACTTTTGTCATCGCCAAAGCAACACTAGAATTTAGGTTAAAACGGTGATCAGTAATTCCCGTTTGTTCCTGTTGGCGAGGAAGTCCCTGTCTTTCATCACGTGGAATGCCTTCTCTGTCTAAATTTAGTCATGGAAAGAATAAAATGCAATCATTAAAACGTTTAGCTGAAAGGCAAATTTAGCTTCAAAGAGTCCTGCTTGTATCTGTTTGGTTTTTAGCATCTGTCATTTCGCAAATCTTTAGGTGACTTTGGAGTCCAGCCTGGCAGGTGAGTGTTCATGTATTTGTAAATATATTATTGATCAAACTATGCGGTTTTGAATCATTCATGAGATTATAGTGTCATTGTTATGTAAATAACCATAATTAAGTTGTATGGGTCACTGAATTTATTGATTAATTCTGTTCAAAATCTTATCTCAATCACCTTGAAGTAACGATCATTTTAATGATAATTAAGCAATTAATTAGTGTCTGGGCTAACAAGACTGGCTGATGGTTTTGCTGATTACAAGTGATCTCTTCCGCATTGATGTTTCTGTCTGCCTCGTGTTTTGTGCAAATTAATTTTGTGATTGCGATGCTTCATAGGAAATTTATATCATTTCATGTGGTGTAGTGGAAATGATAAAATCTTATTGTTGTAAAAATTTTAATTTTTGTTTTATTTGTATAATAGATTTGTTGTTTTGCTGTCTTTGGGTGGCCAAAATGCCAGCTGCCTAACTCTACAGTTTAGGAAAATTTGTTAGTATATATTAAGTAAGAAAAAAACATTACGAGTGTCAAAAGTGTTGAAAAATGGTTAAATCTTTAAATGCCAAAAAAAATAGATAAATTTAAGATTTGACAAATTATAAAACCATATCTGTAAAGTCTGTATAGCAAAATTTGTAGCATCAGTATTCCATTTTTGTTTAACTGGGCAAATTCATGGCTTTTCCCTGAATTCAACAAATAGAACCTGTCAGTACCTGTGTGAAATTTTGATTTTAAAAAACTAATTTTCATGATTATTTTTTTGTGAAATTTATATCATTACCATTTAAAATTTAAAATCTCGAATCTGAATTTATATAGATATCTCATTTTCACTTACATGTATGTATTATTTTTTCATACACAAGAAAATTATTTTCATTTGGTATCGTCAGTCAAAGATGAGGTTTCAGGTTGTTATGTTTTGCATAACTTTCTCAAACAAATTGAAAGATACCACCAGTTTTGTCACACATCAGCCTTTATAGCATCATAGATGTGTACTTTGTGAAAAAATGTTTTTTATCAACAGGCCTTATTTATATTCATACATGTATTGTAGTGGTTACATGGTTGACAAGGAAACATGTAAATGAGATGAAAATTTATACACCATGTAAAGCGAATCTGAATTGGAACTTCCCAATCTGAATATGAAAAGTAAATATTTTCCATCTCAAATTTATTATGCGTGTATTTGTATATTTTAGGAGCAGAGAAAGTTTTCTGTATGCTACAATTTTTCACTTGCTTCAAATCAGATGGCACCCCCATAAAATGCAGAGGTCTGAATTTTGAAAATACATGGTCAGTCTATACATTCCTTTGAAAATTAAATAGGTACAGTGTAAACCAGCGCTATGTAACCCCTCTCCCAGGATGATATTTTGCTTAAAAATATTGATTATTTGAATCTGTGAGTTTGTTTGCAGCAGGAAGCTGTTGAACAAGCATAAATATTTTGCTTCAGTTAATTAGGATGAAATATCCTCAATGGAAAACACTGAATCATCTTTCGGTGGAAGCCAAGTACAAGTGGGAATAACCCAGTAATTGTTGAAACTCCCCATCAAAGACGCAAACAAGTTTGCCATTCAAAAGTCTGTTAATTAACAACATCCTTTAACAGTGCTATGGTCAATTAATATTACTTTCTGTGTTCATGGAACGATATTGCTTTGCGTGTGGCCAATTTGAAGTTGTTTTTCGTAAAGTGAACAGTTATGTTTAATCGTTTAATTGCTTAAATTCTGTGCTTTCTTCAATTTAAAATCACTGTTTGTGTATCATAGTGAGAATCTTGAAATTAATTAATGCAGAGTTTGGTGGAGAGACCTCGGGGGAAAAAAGAAATCCAACCTGAGGAGCCTAAAATTCTTCATTATCTTAAGCAAACTGGGGAGGCTCTTTCTAGGGGTTGTGAAAATGTGCAAGAATGACTTGCAGACCACAGAAGGGCACGTGGTATTGTGGAAGCACTGTCCTGAACCCGATACTAGAGCTCTATATCCATAAACAATTCAGTATAAATGTTAAGTGTGTCCAGTCAATAGCCTGGAGTATGTGTGTGCACTGCATTAAGTCCGTCTTTCACGGCTAGATGAAATAGGTACAGTGAAAAGCTAGTCACACAATGGCCTCGGTCTCTTTGTTGTTAGCGCTTTTTCAAAAAAACATAACATGGAGTAATGCGTGCGATGTTTTGCACATTTTCAACGCTGGGCGGGACTTTGATTTGAGTGAGCAGTCAGGCCAGTTAAATACACAGCTTGTTGTCGGGCCCAATTGAGATTATTTCAAAATGCTTGTTGCAGTAACCAGATTGGCACGTATACGCCAAGTTGCACGCCAGCTATCCATCGCCTGTATTTTTTGATAAATTGAAACACTGGTATTGATTTTTTGATTTGTCGCTCCATGCTGTGATCGGTCAAGGACCTCATATGCTATCAAAATTTTTTAACCAATAATCTAACCCAAAAATGACATTATACACGTATCATGAAAGTCTATATTTGCCATTTTTCAATCAAGGGATTGACCAATAGAATCGGGAGGGGGCTAGATTGTTAGAATCTAGACTCACAGAATTTTTTTTTACATTCCAAATTTGACAAATGTTTACCAGATTTTGTATGGCATACACGTTGCATACTTTTTTGGAAATTCCACAATTTTTGTTGGCCTCTTTTCATGTGAGTATTTTTTGTTTCAAACAGCAATGTGGCTGCAGAATTATTTTGTTGCTTTTCACAAACTTGCACATATTTTCTGATAGTCAAGATCAATGAGTTTTTAGCTACTATAGACTATAGTCTATAGAAGCTATTGGGATGGGTATCCGTCCGGCGTCCGTCGTCAGTCTGTATGTATGTATGTATGTATGTATGTATGTCCGTTTGTGAGGCGTCCGTCCACTCAAATATCTTGAGAACCGCAGTTCTTACTGATTTGATATTTGTTGTGTAGATGAAAAATATGATTTTGAGAAAACATTTTTTTTTATTTTTTGATATTGTTGAAAATAGGCAAATTAATGCCAAAAAAGGTGTTTTTGGTAAAAAATCTTCTTCTTCATAACCGCTGGTCAGACAGCTTTGTTATTTGGTATACAGGTCCCTAGGGATAACCCAACTTAGATTGTTCAAATTGTGATGAAATATGCAAATGTGTATTTTAAAGGAATTTTTTTGTCATTTTGGTCAACGTTTGACTTACATTGTATGTAATTCTTGTACTGTGTAAACCCTATCAATTCACCCAGAAAAAATAATTAATATGATTTTATAATATTGAATTAATTAGGAAATCATCAAAGCCAAAATAATTTTAGTGTGGAATTATCAGAAAGTTCAACTTTTTTGACAGTTCATAGTGAATTGAGGATTAAAACATGTAAAGGCAACTTTCGTGAATCCCAACTTTGATATATTCTGAACCACCATTTATGTTATCTAAAAGAAATTGCTCATAATAGTTTGTCATGATAGGTTGGTCAAATAAATAGAGATAGAGAAAGTTCTAATTTCCATTTATGGTTGACTTGGTAAGGATAAAATAAGATTACTTTTTGAGGAGAAAAATAGAGTGGTCAATTAAAAGAGTGGTCAAAGTGATAGGGTTTTTATGGTAAAGCTGGGCTGTAAGATTCCTCATGTGCTATTTATAGAAATTATGCAATCTGTGTAAACAGTGCAATGAAAGTGTAACATGATTCCTTATAATGCTTTTGATGACCTTGAACTTCTTAAGTTTCAAACATTTGTCTCTTCAGTGTATTTCTGGGAGTACGTACAGTCTCAACTTATTCAACAGAACTTACTTACAATGTTAATTTGAAAGTTAAAATGTGCTTGGTTAATAGGATGAAAATACTGATATTAAAAGATAACCAGCTCAAGATTCTTTATAACCTGACAGATATGCTGTTTTTTTATGACGTAAATCTTGATTTAAGCAAGTCTTGTTACTTTAATTAGAATGTAATTAACTCTCGTTGATTTGCTATTATAGAATAATATAGTCTGATGAAATATGCAAATCTGTATTTTTACAGAATTTTTTCCATTTTGGTCAGGCCATCCTGAAATGAGCTATGGTATCCACCTTCTTCATCAATACATGTGTCACAAAGGTTATTCTCTACATAACACAGCAGAGCTCTGTCAACTGTTGAGTCGCTTTTTTTAAAAACCGCTGGTCAGACAACTTTAATATTTGGTTTACAAGTCCCTAGGATGACCTTAGTGAGATAATTTTATACAGTCAGGAAATACTTAATTTTGTATCCATGTCTATAGTAGCTTCAGGGACTTTGGCCCTATGTTTAATAATTCCACACTTTGGCCATTTTTCCTTTTATGATTCATTTGACAATGAAGGACTAGGAATTTTGAGGTTCTAAAGCACGCAGTTTCACATAATGGCTTTTTTTGCTTTAAAGTTTATTGCATATTAAGAAGTTGAATATTGTGTGTATTAATGTTTTTCAAAAGCATGTATGTCAACTATACGATGTAATTTTATCACTTGCACTTTATTATGTGTCGGAAAAAAGTTATTTTCACAGATTGTTTCGGGCAAATTAGCAATTTAACCAGTCAATCTACAGCATTTGCATACAACTCGAATTATTTGAAATTTTTCTCTGAAAGAATTTGTACAAATTCTTATTATCTTGATTGTATTGTTGCCCGTCAGCATGAAAATAGATGTTTGGGGTTGAATATAGATAACAATTTAAAAAAAAAGGTGATATCAATTGCAATAAAGAAATATTTTATCCTGTTGCGCTTTAGTTAATTTATTGGCCAAACTGTTTAAAGTTTATGAGTGTTGTGAAAATATTAGTTCTGCTAATATGTGAACTGAGCAAATACATTATGCAATTTGAGAAAATTAAGACATTTATGAAATCTGTGGAATTGTCTGTATTTAGATTATGAGACATTATGGCAGGTGTTGAAACAGGACATTTGACCATTCAGTCATGGTAATACATCCCATGCCATGTTTCATCATTCTTTTTTCTGTTGATCCGCTTCCAACTTAAAAAAGGACCTGACATAGCAAGCAGTTGGTTTTATGGAAGCAGTAAAGCCCTCAGTTTTCCATGACATATCTGTATCTAGAAGGGGAAAATGGGGTGCTGTAAATTTTCCCACACAAGCATGTCAAGAAAATTACAGACTACGTCACTGCTAGCTAACCATGATTGACGGATTAAGTCAAGAAGAGATTTTGTTATGACAACATGATCATGAAAGTGAGAAAAATTGTTACAGGGTCAAAAGCATTCGTTTTTCAGGAAATTCACATTTGCCATAAAGGATTTTTTATCCATTTTCAGTGTTTTGCTGTCTGAGTTCAAGTATAATTTATTGGAGCCACAATTTCAAATTCACTTCAGAACCATTTTTTCACTGTGAAAACTTGAGTGGAACATATTCATGAAGTCCTATCAATCACATGTAAATTTTACTGCAGAAAATTTTACTCTATCGTAGTGATAAAATAATTTAATATTTAGTGAATTTGTGTCTCTGCCATTTTTACAGATATCAGGCATCTTGCACAGGAAAGTTTAAAATTTGACCTTTCAGCTCTGACGTTCCAACTCTTCACAAGAAAATTATTTAATCACTGGTGGAAATTTTGAAGGATTACATGGAGTGTGGGAAGGTGCCTTATTAATCATTTATCATGATCGTTTGCCCGCTCAGAATCTGTGCATAATTGCATGGGTGATGTCTTTTCAATGGACATAATAGACTCCCCTTTGCATGCAGGCTGTACAGAGCAACTTTTCAAGAGATGCATCAGTAGGAACCAAGTTTTTCACTAGCACCAGTATCTCCTTTTTGTGTTGTTTCATTTCAGCTTAACCCTTTTCCTGCCAAGTCGGTGAAAATCCGCTTGAAATTCGGTGTAGCTAGAATCTGAGCAGCCACGGCCGTTATCCTGCCAAGGCGGTGGAAATCGGGCTACTTTTTGGTACCCCTTTCCTGCCTAGTCGACGGAACTACGTGTAGCAAACCTTGCTCCGCTAGGGGTCGTCGAGGACAGGTTTTGGGCGAGAACGGCGTTTGCTCTCGAAATGGGTTCACAGAGAGTCCAACGACAGGGAAAGGTGCGGAAGCTACCCAGCCAGTCCCCCACCCCGGTGGGGGACTGGTTTTTTTTGGGGGGACGAGTAGCGTACTTGGCAGGTTAGCACGTTGACGTATTCTAGCGGAGTTTGGGTTAACTTGGCTCTGAGGCACTACATAGATTGCGGCCGAAATTGACCGTCTCGGCAACGCTAATCTGTAAGGCAACCGCCTAAGACCGCCTCAGCTGGCGGTGCAATTTTTTTGCCAATGGTGCGAGACGAAAATCACGGACTTGGTCCTGATTGACGGGAAGTGCGGACGGATTTGACGGACTCGGCTTTCTGTAAGGCAACCGCCTAAGACCGCCTCAGCTGGCGGTGCAATTTTTTGCCAATGGTGCGAGACGAAAATCACGGACTTGGTCCTGATTGACGGGAAGTGCGGACGGATTTGACGGACTCGGCTTGATTAGTCCCTGACATGGAACTGATCCGAACGGACTTGAGCGACATTTGTGAAGGGTAACCACCGCTTTTAACCGACTTGTTACTTCTCGAAAAGACTACCCACTCAGATGTCGGACGTTGTCGGCTGCACTTGGCTCTAGACGTTCAAGCCGTGCAACGAAACACACCGCCTCAGCCTTGCCATTCAGGAACATGGCCTCAAAATTTGATACCATTGTTCACCGACTTGGCGGCTGTGGTTAGGTGCGTGAACCGTTGTTCACCGACTTGTTACGCCTATGTTGTCCCTGTGAAGTTCGGCTAACGGCCGAGTCTAACGGGAGTTGGCAGACCTGTGTTTGGTTTATACCGTAGTATGACCGACTCAGGTAGAGGTACCTGTCGGTATATTCCGAGTTTTACGCACTCGGGCGTCAATGACGGGTCGTCATCACCGCTGATGACGTAGACGTGCTGGCCACGTTATTTGAAGGAGCCATGTTTGCCCAACGGACGAGGCCGAGACAGCCGTTGACAATTTTGGCATCCTTCATCTTTGACCGCCTTAGTTGGGTAAGCCGCTCGGCAGGCGACGGTTATGACCTAAACAAGCCGCTGAAGCACTGTTCGTTGCCGTACAAGAACGAGACGGCCAGTCCATTACTGCTTAATGGGCGATCTGTCGGGTTGGCTTGTCACCGACTTGGATGACAATACGCCCTGCGCAGGCGTACTTAGAAGGGACATGAGGTTAAAGATACGGGTTTCCCACCCGTACTAAACATGGCTTGGGCCAACGTCCTTGGGTGGCAGGTGCGCATGCCACGTACCCAGCTGGACGGAATGTCAAGTTGAGATGCTAATGACATTGACTATGTTATGCTAAGTGCTCGAGGGATTTGCATCGCAAATGAGTATTATTAGCATATCAAATGGTGCGGACAGGCAATTTACATGACGGGTAGGAATGTCAGCGCCGGTTGGTGGACTGATTGCCGTAGGTCCATTATAATAACAGGTGGATGCATATATTAACACCCCTGCGTCCAATCATGTCCAGGGCTTTGTTTCCCTGTGGCTTTAAAGGGAGGGACCTGCTAGTCTGTCGACACTGTTCCAGACATGAGCTTGACGGACCGCAAAAGTTTCTGAAGGCGAGCAGACGACTGAAGCTCAAAGATGCAGAGTCTCCGGGCGGTAGTGGTAGCGATCGTTGTGATGTCCCTAGTAAACGTTCTAAGAAGTCGGGCAAAACGCTCCCGTAAGGCGAAGCCATCTCCGGCTGAAAAACCCAGTGGTAAGCGTAAACGTAAGAGCGATCGTTCTGCCGATGAGGATGATGACGGGTCACCGGTTGCCAGTGGTTCTCACCCGGCTGCTCCGGGAGAGACTACTTCACCTGCAGAGACTACATCTGCTCTTGTGGGAGATACTTCACCTGCACAGACTACGTCTGCTGCTGCTAGTGAGACAGTGAGTAATGAGACGGCTGATGCCATTGGTTCTCCCCCGGCTGCTCCGGGAGAGACACCACCTGTTGCTACTATGAGCCCTCATCCTGCGTCAGGAGAGGTTCCTGTGCCCAGTGCGAAAGAGCTTGAGTCCTCGTCATCAGCAGAGGCTGCCGAGCCCGCTCCTGCCATAGTTTCTGTGCTGCGATGTCCCCGCCGAAAAAGATAGTGCGGAGGGTTCTTTATCAGGATAGCCCACCTGATTTTGAGCCAGATATGATCCTTGATGCCGCTACGGGCGAGTTCAGGCCCAGACGCCCAGACGACGGTGATATCACCGCTGAGTCCGACTCGGAGGTTGACGAGGATGCGGCAGAGGACGATGACTTTTATGACAGGCAGTATGTAGGTGAGGCAAGCTCTGACGACGATGATGACGTTGCTGCTGTGTTGGCGGAGGACGACACACCTCCTGTCTGGCGTATGTCGGAGACTACCGATGCTAATATATTTGAGGAGACCGATTTTGACCATGAGAGAGGACCGACTTTCACCTTGCCCAGCCACGCCCGTGAGCTCGATTACTTTTTTAAGTTTATTCCAGCTACACTGATCAGATTGGCCAAGGACGAGACTAATAAATACGCCAAATTCCACCAGCGACATATCGCTAGGAAAATAGATAAATACTGGCGTAACGCTGACTACCGAGAGGTGCAGGCGTTCATTGGCGTCTTAGTCTGTATGGGTATCGACCGTAAATCATCAGTGGAGGATTATTGGTCTAGCGATCCCTTTCTGAGAAACCAGGGTATTTCTACTGTGATTACCCGCAGTCGCTTTCAGCAGCTTATGCGATACTTTCATCTGGCAGACCCAGAGAACGATCCACGTCGTGATCCTGATGAGGCACGCCGCCGACGTCGGTGTCAGGAGGATCCCCTGTATAAAATCAATCCATGGATGGAGCCCATAGTTGACCGGTGCGTAAATAATTATAAGATGGGTAGAGAGATCTCCATCGACGAGGGCATGGTGCGATTTAAGGGCCGTTCTAAATTTAAGCAGAGATTACCGCATAAGCCTGATCGAGACGGTTTCAAGATATGGCAGCTGTGCGACTCCACCGACTGCATACATCGCTAACTTTGCACCGTACCTAGGTGTGAAATATCGGGATCGGACTGATGGGAGACGGCAGGAGCGAGGTGTGGTGAAAAGAATTACGATGGAGCTGGTCCAGCCATTCTGTGGATATAATCACAGCCTATTCTGTGATAGCCTGTTTAGCACGGTCGTTACTGCTAGAGAGCTGATGGAGACCGGGATCTACATGGTCGGGAGTTTAAACCGCCGTAATCGTCGCACCATGCCCCCTCATTAATTCCGCCGGGTAAGAGGAAGCGCCTTCCTCTGTCTGTTGGGGATATGAAGTACGAATCATAGGATATGAAAGCCACGACCAGAACGGACTCTCGTCTTAACATCACTGCTTATCAGGATAGTAACGCTCAGGTGCTGATCTTGAATATGGTCTATCCACCCTTGGAGTGCGTGCCAGTGGGGGAGGGAGACGAGCGGCGACAAGTGCCTCTGTCGCTGTATAATTATCGCCGGTACATGGGAGGCGTCGACCGAGCAACCAGAAGCGCAAGTACTTTCACACTGGGCGCAAGAACCACAGATGGTGGACATATCTGGCATGTTACCTGATTGATGTTGCCCTGGTAAATGCATATATATGCTTCAAGCATGTACACCCTGATAGTAAGCTGACCCATAAGATGTTTCATCTGCGTGTCGGGAAACAACTCATTGGCGGTTATTGTGGGCGATCGCAGCCCAGTGTGAGAGAGGTCGAGGCCACCGTTTCTCTTGCCTCGTACATCAATCCACAAAATCAGCCGATGCACGTTGTCAGCCGTTTGGAGGGGCGGCAGAAATGCTGTAAAGTATGCAGCAGAGAGGGTAAGACCACTGCGAGCGGACGACTGTCTGAGACGTCCAAAGGATGTAGTCTGTGCGGGGTTCATCTTCACGAGGGCGAGTGTTTTGCGGCTTTTCATCATCGCATGATGCTACGAGGTAAGAGGAGCATTGGCGTGCAGACCTCTACTCACACAGCCCCGACGACACCCATCAGCAAGAGAACCCGACGTAAATAACGGACAGGGGACAGCTTCGCCTAACAGTGGCTTGACTGTATTCTGAACACGGACCATGATCACATTGTGAGCACGGTTGTGCCGTTTGTTTGTGCTTTACGATCCCGCTGATTGTAAATTGAAACACGGATTATTTTGTACAATCCCCCGATTGTAATCTTTGTAACACGGACCATGCACTCGGACGTCGAGACAGACTCTGAGATTTATTATTCGGCATAATGTAAATTATTCCCGAATAAAATACTATCTATGGATCGCATATTTTCGTTTGTTTTGTTTAGACGGATTATTTTGTACAATTCCCCCTATTATAATTTTTGAAACACGGATCTGCCACCCCGATTGTAATTTTTGAAACACGGACCATGCACTCGGACGTCGAGACAGACTCCGAGATTTATTGTTCGGCATAATGTAAATTATTCCCGAATAAAATACTATCTATGATCGCATATTTTCGTTTGTTTTGTTTTTACCCCCACTTTCGTTTTTGGCAGATCCGTAAGGATGCTATAGTAATGGATGAACGTGCGTTGTATCACGTGGGAGGGGCACAGCCCAACGGAGGCTGTGCTCGTGCGACGTAGACGTTGTACCAACCATCTGTCGTTGGGGTTAGTGCATAGAGCAGTTGCACTGTCCAGAGCTAAGGTGGTACAAAACTGCACCTTAGTAACAACTGCACAACTAACGTGTTAGGAAACGGTAACACTAACGAGCTAAGTGTTCACTGAACTGGCCAAACTACGTACACGCCTTCCTTCAATGGCGGAACTATGTCGTTGACACTACGTCAAAGCAGACTGCACTGTGCGACTCTTCCAAGTCGTTCAAAGTACGTGGCCAAGTGACACAACCCAGGGGAAACAGGACAGGTTTGAGGGTGCTGCCGCACCCATAGCACTAACCCCTGGGTCTTCTACTAACCCACGAGAGAGGTGACGTTTCCCCGGTGTGGCCGTGCGTGCCGGCGAACGAGCTTTACTTCCGCGAAAGTAAGCTAGAAAAGGGCATAAAAGTGCACGTCCCCCGGGGCAAACAACGCCCGTGACCTCGTCATTTTCTGGACACAACCTCATCAGCGGTTGCCCCTCTATACGGGCATGCAAAATTTTTGAAGTCTAACACGTATATGGTCGGTAATCGTACCCCGAAAATGCGGTATTTCCCGCCAAATGCCTGGCAGGAAAGCGTGCAGGAGACCTATCTTCTGTAGACACGGAAAAGGGGGCCGGTTTTGACCGACTTGGCAGGATAACGGACAGGGGCGCTCGGCAGGAAAAGGGTTAAAGGGATACAGTCGTTGGAACTGCGATCAAAGATGGGACCCATACAACACAGTATGCAAGGTACTATGGTGCTTAATGAAAATTAAAACATGTCTGTCATAATCTACATCGTATAATTTAAATGTTGCATTTATGATGATGAGGTGCATCTAGATATTGTGCCTGAAATACATTGTTTGTAAACAAGAAACTCGCACAGGCGCAGTTCTGACGACGGTTTCTCTTTAAATTCATCAGATGGACACTCTTCATCATCATCTTTGAATTATATAAAAACAAAACAGTTATAGTAAAAGCTAAAACAAAACATTTTTCTGAAATTTTGTGTTTTAATTTTCAAATAGCTGACAAACTCATGACTTGTGTTGATATAAAGTTATATACTTGTGTTGATACAACTTGAGACCAGTTTTCACTCATCAGAAACTCTGGACCACACGCTCCTCATCATAGAAATCAGTACTTACCTAGGGATACCTTCAATGGTAAATGAATACAAGCATACCCCCCAGGATAATGTTTACATATAAAACTCAGTATTTTCAGACCCACCATTCTCTATTTGGGTTTTATAAAGACGTCTCAGGAACATAAGAGGAAGTATTAAATCATGAAGTGGTTTTCAACGCTTTTCCCTCCATTTTCCTGTAAATACCGGTAGTTCCTCCCACCCTAGTGAAACTTTGAGTTATGGGAATGTGTCACTGTCATGTCCTCATACGGGTTAAACACAAGAACAAATGTCAAAGCTATGCACTGCAATATGTCACATTATTCGTCTAACTAGACCATTGATGATTTGCATAAATATTTATTAGTCGCCTTCCCCAGGGCCATGTGTAGCCGGCTCCGTTTGCAAATGTCAGTCGCAATTCCTTATGCACTTGTTAACGATAAGGTCAACTCTGTGGAAAGGACATTCATTGGTTGTTCCTGATGAACATCCAAGGAAACAGAGCCTTTCAAGAGCAAGATGTTTGCTGAGGGTCACCCTGCATTACTTCCGATATAGAAAAAATAAAATTTTGTCATTATTTAAGAAAATCAATTTGCATAAAAATGGCACCGATAAATAAACTGTTGCATATGATCTCATTTGTATATAATTTTCTGGCCGGATAAATAAATATACAATTTTAATTGTTGCTTATAAATGTAACTATTACAGAAGGGGGGGTTGGGTATAAGGGTCGTGCAAGTTAGGTTACGTTTGGCAGATTATTTATATTGTAATGGAATGATGTAGTCTTTTGCCTTTTGATACATTCTGTTGAGTGATTTTTTTCCTGCCTTAGGTGCTTACATTTGAGAGATGGTCTAACAGAATCTTGTGCGTGATAATGTATCGGTGTACCTGAGTTGTGATCTGAACAGCTGTTCAATGGTATTTTGCAATGGGATGAGATTTTGTCTTCTGTACACTGAAAATTGATAACTTGTAGGACTAAAATGAAATGAGCAGACTGTGAGACTGTTGTAGGAGCTGCTTTTTTCGACAATTCCATCACAAAATATTATTTATCGTTCTACAAAGTTTTCTTGCTTATTATAGTCCCTACGGTCAACACGTGAATTGGTTTCCTTTCTCAGCTGGCAAAAGTAACGTAAAACTACAAATTTGACATCAGGTTTCAGGCAATATTATCAATCTGGATGCCAGTTGACTGTTTTGGTACCTGGGTGCTTGTTTCAAGCACCCAAGGGTGACAATCATAATGTTGTCAGGAGTTTCTGTATGATATGTATGTCTGTGTGTATGTGTAATTGTGCCTGCATGTGGAAAATTTGAGTCCTATTTTCATCTTAAAGAGTCAATCTGTAGCACAAAAAACATCAGTCCTTGATTGTTTGGTCCTTTGCAGGTCCTGAGAAATTTTGGAGATGATCCTTAGTCAGTGAAATTATTGATGATATTAATTATAACACATTACTGTACCACAGATTACAACTGAAAGAACAGCGCCCTCACAGTCATGCTGGCTTGTCAGTGGGTCCATTTCTGTCCCTTCATTATGTTTTATTCAGTAAATTGGCTGCTGAAAACAGAAAGCATGATATTGTAATTAAATGTTATAGGAAGTTACTGCAGCAGCATGTAGAGTTGTAAATTGCAGTATCATAAGAAAATTCAATTGGTAAGCAAATATGAACTCAGATTTACAATATTATATGCATTTCGAATTTTCTTCTCCATTGTAAATAAATGGCACATTTATTTACAGAAGTTTTAATCGTAACAGGAGACTAGAGTTGATCAATAGTTTTGAATAAGCTTAAAAACAACCATAAATGTGACCTTGTGACTTTGTTTTATTATTTACATAAAAGCATGTATTTATTTATTTATTCATTCATTTATTCATTCATACATTCATCCATTCAAAAAAAATCGGTTAGCCACGTCCACTTGAATCTTCCATATGTTTGTCATGACGTCTTATAGTGTAAAGAAGTACTTGATATAGATTTCATTTCCAGAGTTGTGGCGGTGCAAGTAGGGGTTAGCCAGTACAGTAGTTGCCAGTCTCAGACCATTGAATATTTTGCTATTGTGAGTGAATTCACCCATTTGAAGGTGACTAGCAAGACCAGATAACAGTAATAGAGTTGTCCAGCCATGCAGGACTACCCAACTAAGATGTTGGACCACTATGCGTACCTTGATACCAGTGGTCCAGGGATCACCTAAAAATTAAATTTGTGTGAATTTTGCCAGCCTCAATGTTGAACAATGTGAATTTTCTGTGACACTTGTGTTAATTTTATTATTAGTTCCCGTTGGACGAAGTATGGAATGGGGACTTGTAAATTGAGTTGTGTGCGTTTGTCTGTCCAGAGGTATTTCTCGGACAAGACTGGATGGATTTGTGTCAAACTTGGTATAAGAACAACAAACAATGGCGAACATTGTACATATGCACGTTGATTTATTTTGTCTCTTGATCAAATATGGCTGTCTGGCAGCCATTTGTGCAAAGAACTGTAATTTACACACGTCCTGACTGATTTTATTCAAAGTTGGCACAACGGCAGTATACTATGACTTATATGTGAGTTTTAATTTGTTCGTTTTTAATTTGTTTTGCTCAGTATGGGAGATTGGCAGCCATTTTGTTTTTATTCTTGTCAGTCGAGAGCCAGTATTCCGACTGACCAAACCGATTTTATTAAAACTTGGCACAAGGGTATAGCACCATGAAGTACTGGTGCATGTCAATTGTTTTATGTGATGTGATCCAATACGGCTGCCTCGTTTGTTTTAATTTTGGTCTGGCTGGAACCATTATACAGGCATGCCAAGGCTATTTCCACTTAAACTTGACACAAAGACGAGGTGCTATGACATACAGCTATGACTGTATATACCTATGCTTATCAGGCACACATTTTAAGTGTTACATTATTTTGACTTCAATTCAATTATATATATACACAAATTACCTAAATTACAGTTTGGGACCTTGTCATTTATAATGACTTGTTTGCATAAAGTTATGTTTTCTTTTTTTTGATATCCTCTCCATAAAGTGTTCTCCTCAGCCCCACAGAGAATGTTTATACTCGAACTCCACTACTTCAACCACCATGACATTTTCTCAGAAAAGTCAACATTCTTTTATTCACCCATTTTCCCACCACCCTAACATCTGTCATTTCAGTAGACATAATCTTACTGTCACCAATGAGTTTACCTGTGGGCATGTAAAACCAGGGTTCCAAAGGTCCTACCAAACTGGAAATCTTGTCATATCTCTTTTATGTTGTATTCACAAATTATCATCTACTTTCAGTTGGGGTATTAAAATGTTCGCATTACCTTCATTACATTCGAAGCTAACAAAAATGTGTTAATACCATATTTGCAGGGGTACCGCAATATGCGTTGTGCATTTCATTCAGTGAAATATATTCCTTTTGCTGCGGGAATTTTATGTTGAGAGAGAAAGATGGAGAGTAGCTTTGTAATTTGATGCTCATTTTCTGCATTTTTTGTGACCTGAGCAACCAAGTACCAAATACTGGAGTTATGTTCTCCGAGGCGTGATGCATCGCTCAGAGTTTGATTACAGTGTATGCGGTTTGTGAGCGTACAGCAGTTATTAGTTTATTGTCATAAATGAATTTATTTCCCCCCGTTGAAATTACATCTGTCAACAATAGCAATGCGAAATTTACACATATGCGTGTAACAGACGGTGTTAACGAGTTGATTCTGGCTGTTTCGGACTGTGGTTGATATGTACACAAATGAAACATTTGGAGTCAAAAATCCCCAATCTCTCCGGTTGCCCACACCATTTGGAGTGTCGGACTGCATTGATCCGATATATGATGTAGAACATTGAAAAATTACAAGTCTGTTGAAATAAATAAGACAGCAGATGAAATATACCACAAGGAAATGACAATTTTTTTATTTTTTTTGAGTGAAAAATGAGGTACACACATGTTTTGTTGGAAAGAGAGTGCTTATAAAATGCCACGTTCTGTAAAATGTGACCCAACGATGGAGATGATAGTTGCATGTATGGAAGGAAATTGATCAATTTGCCTTGCCTTGTGTGTTTTCATTGAGAACTTAATTTAATGCCAACTAGGATAACCAGAAATAGCAAAGTTGTATCCATCAACTGCCGACAGCCATTGATGACGATGCCGAGTGAAAAGTGAAGCACAAAACTGTCAGTGTTAGACTCGTCATAACAATCATAGCGTATTCATCGCATCGCCCTGGCAACAAGGAAATAATGAGTGATTTCTTAATGGGGTATTGTCAACTGCCTTGCACATCTTTTATTGTATTCAGTTGCATTTTATGCATCAATTCAAAAGCCTGTATCATCACCTTCTAATTGGGTTGATCGTTGGCAAACAGTTTAAACTGTGAGGTGTGAAGCCACACAAGTTTCATGATCACAAGTGGATTGTGAAACCTTCCAAGTCAGGAATAAAAACGCAGAGAAGATTTGACAGCAGCAGTAGAACCTCTTGAGGCGGGACTTCCTGGCTTTTTGTCTTGCCATCGTCAGCGATTTTTACTCAAAAATGATGCGAGAACACGTTTTTCTGTCGCGTGCAGTGAATTTGACATATGGGTTGAATTCCCTGTTCGGACAGTTAGCATTTTCATGCTGCCTTGAATTTTTCTTATTCAAACACTTACCATAATTTGAATTACATTGTAAAATATGCTACTTGCAGAAACTGTAGTCATGAAGCTGATCTGTACCCAGTTATTGAAGAAATTAAATCCCTGATGAAATATTTAGAAAATCCAAGTCACTTTTGTTTCTGTTTTCTGATATGAAAACTTTCTGCCAGTCAGCCATTAACCCTCTGGGTGCTGAAATTTTCTCCCGCCAAAATTTTAGTGCAAAATTTTACCAATTTTTATGAATTTTTCTGTAATATTTTGATAATTTTGGACCAAACGGACATCACATTTTATTTGCTACAATTTTTTCTCAAAATTTTGGCAAAATTCTAAGAAAAATTGACTGGGGCTTGTTTTACAAAGGGGACAAAAATAAACTTTGGCGCTCAAAGGGTTAAGGTTTTTATTCTGAATCAGTCGGGAATCTGTGTCGTACAGAAGTCATCCATTGCATATCATACGTTATCAGAGGTTTTAAGCAGATTGCAGTACAAGCATCAGTTTATTAGCTTGTATCCTGACAGAAACCAGAAATTACATCATTGGAAACCGGCAGTTGTATTGTTTACACATATTTTCTGTACGTCAATCGGGTCGGAGGTTATAGTTTGTAAAAAAAAGACAGTTCCTTCAGCACTTTCTGAGGTTGAGGCCAACGTAGCTTTAATAATCAAATGACAAAAAATTTGTAAATAAATAAAATCAAGTCCAAAAATGGTGACATTGTCCTTTTTACAAAGAGAACAGGTTGATCTTTCATTTAATAATGAACCTTAGAAAGTCAGAGAGTTCCTCTCGTGCAAACGACTCACACTATTATAGGATTGTTTACAAATGATGTCATTGTTCTTCTATTAATATGCAAAAATAAATATTTGTATGCATTTTCAGATTACTCTTTTAGAAACTACATGTGCTAGAATGTCAAAAATGCTTCTCAGCAGGTGACTGCCAGTGTTACAATGAAAAATAATAGACATAAAATTAAATTGGGCTCAGACTACAAGCTGCAACAACAGCCACACATACAACACTGACAAAATTTGTCTGCATTTAAAGCCGTAGTGTCTGATGTCTCTCATGTGCAGCTGTATTCAGTAACAAACCTGCAACGGCAAACAGCACTATACACGCAAAACACATACTGATATATTATCACAGGTTCACACTCCCCTTCCCCAGAGCCACCTCCCCCGTCCCCACACACACATTTTTGGGGGGCTGACAATCCTCTGAATGAATATATAATTATACATACAAGGAAAGGGCAAAATTTTTAATCAAATTGTGTGCTTCAGGGGGTTTTTTGTACCATTTTTGATCTTCCCCACCTAAGATCTAATGGTTGATTCCAAAGCATAGACTGTAGAGAAAGTCTATGCCCAAAGTGACTTCAAATTCAAATTCAAATTTGCCATAATATCAAGGAAATGATGCCTTTTGAAACTCTTATACAACAAAGTTACAATTCCCTTTTTTGAAACTTCTTACTGAGTTGATATTTTTATATATTTATGTATTTGTTGCATAGTGACAGATTACATATTTACAGATATATATCAAAGGATACAAATTCCCAGTAAGGCTATTGTCTTTCATGGGGTCCCTCAGAGGATAAGTCTGTCACCCCTATGGTTGTTTTGGTTTAATCCACTCATTTTCAATAGTGTTACTGGTGCCTAATAGAGGGCTGTGGGGTGCAAAAATTGAAATTGGGAATCCACAAAATATTCAGGTCTGGCGTGATATTGATACACCTGTGCCTAAGAAGGAATGAGAGAAAGAGTCTACTTTTCTGTGATCAATAGCTTTATTATGCATTGGAGTCACCAAGTAGAAGTAAGATTGCAAGTTGACGTACAAGTTGATAAATGACATTCCTGCAAAGCAACAGTGCATTTTGCAGCAGAAAAAAAAAACTGAAAGTATGGCGCACAATGAAATTTTCCATTCTGAAAGTTACAAAAGGGAATTGTCTCTCAATCAAAATACATACAGTGCCCATTATCGTTGCATTCATTATCTCTGTCATTGTCATTATTGTCATTATATTTGTTGTCACTTTTGTTGTCACTCTTGTTGTCCATTGTCATTGCACACAGTCAGAGGTGGCTCTAAGTTTCAAAGCATTGTTTGTAATGCACTGACGGACAGCATTCTTGTTAAAGCTATTCACTGACTGGTACACCATGTGTTTTAATTTTAGGAAAACTTATGTTAAAATCCGTTTCCTAAAAATTCTCCACACTTAATTCACAAAGAATGAGAAACAAACTATGAAGGGGCAAATATGTTAAAACATGATAAAAATGAGTGCCCATCTATCAATAACAAGGCATATTACACAAAGTCAAGAAAGTAATACTTTACTAATGCGGGAAGGATCCGTAAAGCGATCAGTGTTTTTATATTTACTGCATAATTCATTCATTTATTATGAGATTCGAAACCCTGTCTTAGAGAACACAGATAAAGAAATTCAGACAGCAAAATAGAAAGTGGAAATTTCCAAATTCTAAAGTCACGGTGGAAAAAGTGCAAGTCATTGTGATTATATCCAAGTAAAGCAATGAAAGCGTCTTGACTGTTTTCGACAGATTTGTCACAACGTGTCAATTTCTGTCATGGACGCAAGGTCAAGAAGCTATGTACGGCTTTAAAAGGTCACTTTGAAAAATCAAAGTGATCATGAGACTTCTAAATCACTGAGTGAATCAGTTGAACCATCTAAAACTTGTTTTCGTGCTTGCAGTAATTTCATGTGATTCAAAAGTCATTCCATACCTACTAGCAAACTGTGAGAATCTTGAAAAAAAAATTTTTCTGAATAATAAATGGTTTATATCTTGAAGAAACTGTCAAGAAATTGTGTAATAGGTTTGTCTAGTGATGTAGTTCCTAGCATGTATGATATTCTGTGAAAATATGAATTTTGTTGAGTGCGAAAAGAAAGCAGTTCATCAGCAAAGTTGTTCAAAGAATTGACCCTGTTACTTTTAAAATGTGGTGAGTTTATCTTCATCGAAATACAAAGAGTATTGGAAGAGATTTTAAAAATTACCTGAAGAAGTGCAGCTTTGGTGAAATTTTGGCGGGAAAACTTCTTACATTGTGGTCAAGCTTAATGGCTTTGTCTTTTGAAATTCAAGATTGTTAACACAAGAACAGTTAGTCCAGTGGTCAAGGTGTTAGAAACAATGTATTTGTGTGTCCACTCAATTCTGTTGAGCCCTGAATGTGTTTTCTTTAGACTCTGGGTGACATATGGGTATTAACCAATTTAATAGTTAACACATTGACTTAATAGCACCCTTCTATTTAGAGAATGGGTTCCTGTTTTGGTGTTAATTTGTCAACAGCACATGTCCTTAACTGTAACGGGGAGCAGACTGCTTAAAATTCAAATTTGCGGGAAGGCTGCTGCCGCTGTCGGTGTTATTGTGACTACAAAAGATGTAATTTCTCATGTGAGTGAGTCGGTGAGACATGTTAGGGCTAGGGTTGGCTTTGATTGTGGCTGGGGCTTTGTTGTCTGTTTGCTTAGGCTAATGAGGTGAACGAGGGTTCATCATATTGACCAATCATGGACTGATAGCCTTATTGTGGCAACATTAAGAACTCCTTGGCACATTCCATTGTGACGGCAGGTGAAGGAAAGGACGAAATGATTGGAGGATCTACAGTCTTTTTTGAAAACAAATGACAGGTTTATTCTGCTTGTCTGCAACAATCTCCGTCCGTGAATCAAGTCGGATCTGAATTTTCTTAATTTGGAAAAGCGCATATGTTGAGTTGATAGTACAAGTGTTTTTACCTTAGGGCAAAGGGTTGACTTTTGTTTCTTCTGTTAATTAACAATTGTCTAGATAATTAGATAAATGACAATGTTCTAAAATAGTTTGTGTTGAAATAATGGAGTTAAAGATTTTAGAATTCTTGCATCACCATCAGCATTCAACCTCAAATTCAGAAGACACAGACCTCATGAGATAAAAGTTTTTGTTGCAATTAGTCTTGACTGAAAAAACTTTATACAGCTCAGTTTCCTGTTTCTTAGCCCTACCATGGTTTAGCCCCTCTGATTTGGATGGCTGAGCCAGACCATTTTGTCATTTTGAGGGGTGCCAGAGCTGTTTCACTGCCACTGAGGTCAAAATTTAGGGGCTCTCAAGATTAGCAGTGTGGGCTGTAATGACATCGCATAAGTCATGTAGGGTAAACACCCCTGGATGACATAATAGTTTGTGCCATTTAAGACTGTGTTACTTGTGGATTTGACACCATTCATAGACCTCACTGTCAGTATCGTTTCTATTGAGAGTGTGTGTGTACATGTATTATTAAGGCATTTGCAGTCAAATCAGAGACAATTTATCCCATGTCTGTTTTGCATAGCAGCTCCACGGTCGCAGGAAAACTAGAGGAGAAATAGAGCAGGACAGAGCCTGAGCTGGTCACTAGAGAAATCCGTACATTACCCATACTACTACTACAAGGTATCAATTTCACTGGCCGCAGTCATCATCCTTCCGCGAAGGTTGAGGGGTCTCCCAGCGTACCACCGTCCTGAAACAGTAGAGTGCAGCAGCGGTGAGTACACCAGATCTTGTAAATTACTTTTCTCAGCGGCGTAGCGCATGATCACAGCGTGTGCGCTCACTTGCTGAATTCTTGAAAAGTCTGCCACACGCCTGAGTTATTAGCCCCGTAGTGGCGTTAACATAGCATCACTTGGGATCTCAACTATTCATGAGGCCAACTCTGCTATGTTAATAAGCTTTACCCAAGGTGACTTCTTAATTTGCTGTGGTATTTCAGCAAAGCGTATTAGCGTGTAATCAGTATTTTTGTTGCATGTACTGTACATGTGTCTGCGTGTGTGTTAGCGTATCTGTTACGTAGAGTGCCGGGGAGTGGTAAGCAGATTTGTCACGTGTGTGGGGGCACTATGATACTTATTAAATCCTATCTGGGGAATTTGAAAATGCAACTGCCCTCAATTATATAGTGAGTGTTTAAATGTACACATACTGTGTTATGTTAAGAGATTTGCTGAAGCCCTGTGGACTGTGTATGGCAATGGAGGCCGTATCATGATAGCCAGGACTGTAGCCGTGTGCATTAGATTACAGAGATGGCAGGCTCCGTTGCTCCGACCGTCTGTCTATGCCATTAATTGTGAAATACCACCTTCTCTAATTTCCCTCCCCCAAAATAACAGTGTCACATACTTTATTTTAATCTTTACACAGTTAGGGGTGCCATGTTAACTCCAGAGCAAACTAGCAATGTAGAAAGACGGTAAATAAATGAGGAGTGACGGGGGACAGCCAGTGAGTGAGGGGAGGGGGAAATTGACTGCTTTTTGAATTTCATAAAGTAGAGGTGTAGCATCCTCTTAATTTATTATATTCGACAGTCAATTCTACAAGTGCATGTATACCATACACTTCTGCAGACGATAATGATTGTAAGTCTCTTGTTGCCATGGCAGAATTTTCATCATAGAGCTCCATCTTCCATGAGCTACAGAGTTTTATACTAATTACCCCTGGCATAAAATGTGCCATGAGGTAATGCCATCCGGAATATGATGGAAAGTTCTATCAGGTCGTGGAAAATGAGTTTATCATGAATGCAACCTTGTATGCCATTTTCAGACATGTTTGCCCTGATTGGAATAAGAATTTATAAATAATAAAGTATGTAATAAAAGCGATATTAAAACTAGACACTAGTAGTCTAATAGTATATGTCACTCATTAATTATTGGAGCTGTTTTCCCCACGTATTGTTTCAGTATTTAAAGCAAGTGAAAAATTATATGCTGACAATATTTTTATGATTGCTATCATTTCTTACAAATCTAATAAGAGTGGTAAAATTTGATCTTGAAATATCCCCCTGCAGGGGATTGTATTTTAGCTTTTTGTCAGGTGAAAACAAGAGATAAGGCTTGTATTTGTCAGGTGTCTATTTTAAACAGCAGGTGAAAATTATGTACTTTGGAAGTTGTAAGGTGAATTTGATGTCTGACGTAGTGTGCTGGCGCACCGCTGCCGTAAATAGTTCCATCAGTTTTCCATTGATGATTTACAGACCCAAGAGGCTGGGATGGACCTGTCAGAGTCTTGTCAGTCAAATCAAGATACCCAAATCTGAGCGGAACACAAAAGAAACAAACTTATCCCTTTTGTAGGACAAGAATAATGTCGAACAGCTCTCTCGGTTTTTTTTTTTCTTGTGAATTTGAGACATCCTCTATCAATTGCCCGGGGCTTGTTTCTCTCTTTATGGAGGGGGAATGGGGTGGGTGATGGCTATAGTAACTGGGTGTTTAGGAAAATTTAATGATTTGTCCATGAAAAGGTGGAACAGCTCCCCTCCTCTGGTTGTCAATGTTTAGTATGTCTACAGCGATCATAAAAGGTAAAATGGAGACTTCTATACTCTGTGAGTATGTATTCATCCTGACTTATGGCGTACATGTGTGTACACAAAAGAACACCGAACGACATAATGCGTCTACATTAAACGACCAACAACACTTGTATTGCCTGGCAGTATCAATGGAAAGGTAGCCTTGCTATACTCCACCGAATATCCCCAATTAATTTTTCCCCTGCTTGCCCCTTTGACACGATATACATTGATTTTCACCCGTTTTGCAGCAAACTTGGCAGTTGTGTTTCAGTTTTTCGGCATTGAAAGACTAACTCCTAGTGATCGTGTCTAATTATTCGACTTGCTGTGATGCCTGATTTGCAACTGGGGCAGGGCTCCCGCTACCTATTCGCCAATTCGCCAAATTCGAAAGAAAGTTAAAAATGGCTACAAAAATTCCTGTTTGGCGAATGTAGTGGCTATATTGAATTCTTAGACCTCCTCAACAGAAAACTACACCTAACAATAAAATGTTGTAAGATGTTGAAACAGTTTACCCTCCTTCCTACAAAGTTGCAATGTATTGAAACAGTTTAATCTCCTTTCTACAAAGTTACAAATTCCCTGGTACGTAAAACAAACACTGTTGCTGTTCGATACTACAATACATCACGAACGTATACGTCCATGAATACACTGAGGCCTGCTGCTTCTGTGGGTCCTGGGTCGTCCTTGAGTTATCAAAAGTTTTACCTTCTTTGCTGTATCAAAATTTGGCCTGCAACTACTCAGTTTGATAGTAAAAACCATAATTTCAAAGGAAACTTTCACAAACGGAGCCATAATACAAAGGACAAGGAGAAAATCTGAGGTTTTCTGAAAGGTCACGTCTAGGTCATCTCATCATGTGATGTCATGCATGAAGACCCCCTAATTACACAATTATGGTTCCCAAGAAACCACCTAGGGTGGTCCAATAGGTGAAAGTAATTTTGCTGCCTTCCAATTTAAATGGCATTCAGCTTGACTGACTCCCATTCGGCCTACTTTCAAACTGCTATAACTTATACAAGAAATTATGTGATTCTGAATGATTTTAATATTTTTGTAGATTCCACCAGTTTAATGATCTAGAAGTGAATGCCAATTTAAATGGCATTCAGCTTGACTGACTCCCATTCGGCCTACTTTCAAACTGCTATAACTTATACAAGAAATTATGTGATTCTGAATGATTTTAATATTTTTGTAGATTCCACCAGTTTAATGATCTAGAAGTGAACATCATCAGACATTTCTTGATGATATCAAAATATCAAATGGAAATATATCTGGGCTAAAATGTTATCATAATCATTAAAACAATGAATGCCCTCAAACAGTGAGTTATTTAAAGAACATATATCGTTGTGTCTTGTTTTACAGAGTTTTGTTTGCCTTGGCCCAGCCCTTTTTGTCTCAAGAAAAGTACTTATACTCAAGATGCTATTTCAGCCTGCTTGATCACAACTATGACATACAAGTAAAACCGGGGCCTTAAATACCACAATAATCGTATCTACACTGCCATTGTGCTATACCATAAATGCTGTCTTCTGCATGGAAAATTGTTTTACTTGTGTGGCTCAAACATTTAGGTTATGGAAGACTGCATAAATTTGCCACAAGAGAATGACAACTATCATACTGTGAATAACTGAATGTGGCAGAAATATTCAATCTGTACCTCTTGTAATATACACTTAACATTGCTACCAGATTTTTAGAATTCAATTGCTACCTAATTTTATTTCTGGTGTTTAAAGTTTACCACCAAAGGATTTCTATCCCTGAAAAGTCATAAAAACAAGATTATAAATGCAAAAACTAAACACATATTTCTTTAATGTAAAAACCATCATGAACATCATACAAAACATCTTGATTTGTAAAATTAGGGATCCTGAATGACGAGAAAGCTGTTGCCACACTTGAGATCATAAACTGGCTAAAAGTTACTCAAAATGGCTAAAAGATTTTTGATTTGGCTAATGAGTTGGCTAATCATTTTGAGGACTTAGGGGAGCCCTGTGGGGAATATTTTCAAATTGAATGTGTTGATTGTCAGAGCCCAACTGCTCACGCAAACGCAGAAAGGCTGGCCCGAGCCTGAAATTGAAAATTTCTGTTGAAGATATGATATTCAAACGCCGATTATTAGCAGGTCTGAAATATCAAGGGGTGAGTATCTGCAGCTGTTGGGAAATTTGATTAATAGGTCAGTGCTGTCACAATATGTTATTGTGTAATTAGCATTTTGTTCCAGACTTCTCATAGATGCTTACTCGGCAGGAAATCCAGTAATTTTTGAAAACAAGAATAGAGTGATGCATCACAGAAAATTCAACGACTTTAAAAGAAAATCATGAAACCACAAAATTTGCTTTGTAGAAATTTTCTTTGGCTTTCTGCCTGTATGGAAATTGATTATACTTCTAAAAAAAAGCAAAAATTTGCAAAAATGATAAAAAATTCTTACAGAAAGGCTATATTTTTATAAATTTAGTCAGGTCATCCAGGTGCCAGTGTACAAATTAAAAATTTTCGAGGTGTGAAGAGTATATCAGTGTAACAATTATTTTACTTTTAAAAAAGACATCAATAATATGTACTTCGACGATTGATTTGTATTTCTATGGAATTATATGGTGTGCAAAATTGTTCAGAAATTTGTAGTTCAGCATAGTGATTGTTATTTGAGAACACAATTTACAAAAAGAGGATATCACAAGGCGAGATTATTATTGATTTAAACAAAATAAATAGGATCTGCACTTGCTTCCATCCACTTTTCCAATGCCGTAAATCACAGTGCATACCCACATCTCATCCAGGGATTAATGTCCGGCAAATGCTGTCACAATAAGAAATGGAAGGCTGTTTATCACATTCTACTGACAATTCTATCAGCATTCACTGAATCAGGATTACCTTTAAATACCATCAACCTTTGCAGTGTCAGCTTTGATTCAAAGCTATTTCAGAAAACCCTCCATAAAAGTGAAAATTATTTTTGTAAATTACACAGCTTAATTATTTGGCCAGGACTTTGCTGATACCTTTCAATATATTTACTCCATTTGAATATTTCTTCTAGCCTGTTTTGATATGCTGTTAAAAGGCCCATATTCTGCAGCGTTTTGTATCATTTCCAAGATTTTACTTTCACTGAAGAATGCATGGTACATATAAGCATTATTAACTGCAGACTGAAACTGCATATGCAAGTTTGAAAAAAACACATGATCAATGGGTGCCTGACTCAAATATGCCTCTATGCAAGTAATAAATGCAAAAGTCAGTGGGATATGATACATACACACATTGAAAGCCTCAAAGAATTAGTGTGTTATGGTCCATAGGAAAACATTGGATGGATTTCCTTCCACAATCTCATTGCACTATCTTTGGTTTCTTTGAAATACGACCAGTTGGCAAGAATTGAAGGAAATTTAAAATGAATTGAAAACTCTTGTGTTTGCGTACCCATTTTATCACAAATGAATGTTTGAACTGCGGGGAAAATGCTATTTCATTTCATGTGTAAAGTGTGACAAATATCTCAGAAAATTGCTACAAATTTTGATGTAAACAGATTTGAAGGGGATGCAGCTCATAGATTATTAACAGACCCAAACCTGCTGAAATAGTGCTTCTATTTATTAAACAAATGAGGCATTATTATTTTTATTTAAAAAAACAACAAAGAAAGAGTAAATATGCATAAAATGGAAACTTGTGCCTCCTCGCTGTGAATGGCAATTTTTGGATCACCAAAGCTATCTTTGTTCGACACTGCCACTCAAGTTTCTTAACAGATTACGTTTGGTCTGGTGTTTGTATAGAACTTTTGTCCAAATTCCCTGGGCCAAGTCATTGTCGCTGCGTCTCTTTCTGTACCTTTCGAATGTTATATTATATTACGTATCCCAACCGTGCAGCCAAGTGTCCACAAGGGGGCAGGAAGTGGTTTTCTAAGGCACCAAAGAAAAATAAATTACCTCACCCCAGAAATATTCTTACCTACTCATAATTGCATAATATTAAGAGGCTGAAAAAAGTAGTGCAAAGTTGATTAATATTAAGCTTGATACCGACTGCCAGTGCTTGTGGGTAATTATTTTTGGAAGATGAAAATGAGTCTGTGAATAATTAAGATGAGGATGACTGCAACAATATCACATTGTCGTACGGACCACTCAACTAGATCAGAATCAAAGTGAAGTGATTTCCAAAGCATAGTATCATCTCACTGGAAACAGCTTAGTGTAATCACAATGGTCTTAAACACTAATCTGTAATTTAGTCGTCAAATTAAGCCTAAACTTAGCAAAATGTTTCTGTATTAATTGTACTATTGGTGGCTCTGTTATGAATGTCGTAGGGGTTTGTCTTAAAAGTAATTAAAAAACACAAGTAATGCAGTTGACTTCCAGACCCATTGAAGTTTCAAAGTCAAACCAATTTAGTACTACCGTAATATCATTAACCCTTTGAGCACCAAAGTCGATTTTTGTCCCTTTTATAAATATACCCCAGTCAGTTTTTTTTTCAGATTTTTACCAAAATTTTGATAAAAAACTGTAGCCAATGAAATGTGATGTCCTTGCGGTCAAAAATTATAAAAAAAGTTACAGAAAAATTCATAAAAATTGGTAAAATGTTGCACTAAAATTTTGGTGGGAAAAATTACAATACCAAAGGGTTAAAAGCTCCATTAGCTGAGATTTTGACGTGCGTTTCTGTCTCGTTTTTGAAATGCACTTTCCCGCCGTAATCTACTATCCAATGGAATATTTAATCATCATACCTGTTTACATTGTGTCGTTATTTCATATACAGGTTTGGGTATGTCAAAAGGTTTTGTTGTTCGTGGAAAACAAAACATTGAAACTGAGAAAACTGATCTTTTCAAGTCTCATCTTTAGCTTTACCAACAGCGTATTTGCATATTTTGGTCTAAAATGCTAGCTATGTAAGTTAACTGATTCTTATGTCAAGTAACTTTCGTTTAGGCTACAGTATTGTGGGATTCCATCAATGTGGAAAGCCATGCCTCACCCGTCAAACACTGAAGGGAGATTAGTTCCGCAACGGGATGACATCCAATTGTGCCAGTTCCGAATAATATACGTAGCCATGGATTTCAACCCCCCTCAGTGATCCTAAATCCCCCTTTGTGAAGTTTGCAAGGGGGGTGGGGGGGACGGACACAATTCCCCTTGCGATAGCATTCTTAATGAAATGCTGTCAGAACTGAGGATTTACCTGTACATAATTATGTGGCCTTCCCAATTCATTATTGTCATTGTTAAAACATCAGAAACCACTGGTAATTGAGATAAACTGTGGTGTTCATCTTTCTATCAACAGAGGAAGTGGTTTTCTTTCCGACTTCTCGTCAAATCGTGTTCACAGAAAATACACTTCCAATTTCTGGTTTGTCACATTACTCATGAAATCGCAGACAAATATTTTATTAATATGTGTACATTACATTTGAAAAACATCAAAATTTTACAGAGAGAGGTCTTCTGTCTGATTTGTCTCGCTAAAGAAATTGGGCACACAGTCCATATGGCCGACAATGAGATGCAAATGATATGCGGTAAAGGTCTCCTCAACTAACTTTCAGCTGGTTGCTCACTTTCTACTATTTTTATCGTATTTTATACAAAGACACAGACTTATTCTACCTTCAACTTAAAACTGATAGTGATTTTGTAGCTCATTCTTTACTGTTTTTCATAGTTTTTGGTAGCCGGTAACAGACACTTCGTGTTCAAGTCGTGTCGGCTACATGGACGATCTGCCAGAAATTGTCTCGTCCCATCAGAATCCAAAACACAGAAAGTGCTGTACAGTTTTATCACAAAAGTATAAAAAGAGGACAAAACTAGACACACATGACAGAGTTTGATCCCTGGAATGAGCAGTTTCACCCATATCCCGTTCAACCCATTTTTCTCTCGTAAGGGCCAACTTTTTCCACAGAAAGCAGTACTGTAAGTCTTTTCCAAAATAATGCGCTAAAATGGTTAATATTGTAAAGTTAGTGGACTGAGAAATTTGGTGTCTGAATTATTTTGGAAAATTAATGATATCTCTCAGTCTTTATGCATTCAATTTTCCGCAATGTATATATTCTTTCAGTTTCATAGTTATTTGCTGTGAAGGAATGAATATTAGTATGCTGCCTTGCTATGCTCTACGTAACTAAACAGTATTTCAGTATTGATTATTGCTACATGCTATGCACTGTACATCATGATAATGTATTGGTCATTATCTAGGAAAATAAAACAGGATCTTTCTCAGATAATGTACATACATACATCAACTAATTTTTATTAGCAGAGTGAAACACCCGATTCATCTGTGAATATTTTTGTAAGCATTTTGTTGTGGAGATATTGTAAGGGACTATATTTTTAAAGCTTTTATGAGAGTCAGTGTATATGAGATAAGTTACAGACCAGAGGATGTTTGCACAAGCTGATGAAGTGATTTCATGGATTTTCATGGATTTGGTTTCATAAAGGAAAGGAAAGAAGTTGATAAGACATCCAAGAACACTTTGACAATTTTACTGACAGGTTTTGTATATGATCTTATACAAAAACCGCAAAACAAACTCTTATGGGTGTTCTCCTTTCCTTGGAAAACCTGCCATCAGATCTTCAACATTATTCTTCAGAAAGTCAGTGAATTGCAATGTTCATGGCTTGCAACAGCTCCAACAGTCAAACAGTTGGACTTAAAAAAAAAACGGATGAGGACAAAGATGCTATAATGATTCACCTTTGTTTTGAATGTATATACAAGTCATGATATTTATCATGTCTGTTCTTGTATTGTAGAATTTTTCCTTTGTATGTACAAAAAATATCTGCTGATATACTTCAAGTTACAATTACAGTCCTTTGATTAAGAGATTGTACCAATATCATCAGATATTCATCTGACAGAACTTAAACAACTATCCAAGACGCTGGAAAGGTTAACAGAGATTGGGTAATCTTTTCATTTCAATACATAAAGTTGAGTAGCAGTTGGCTGGAGAAAATTAAAATGGTGCTAAAAATCTGAGTTGATCACGAGAGCGATTGTTCGGGCAAATAAAACCCACCCCCACATTTACTTATCAGTGAGTCCCTTGTTTGTAATTCTTCCGTA
This sequence comes from Ptychodera flava, assembly GCF_041260155.1. Lineage (NCBI taxonomy): Eukaryota > Metazoa > Hemichordata > Enteropneusta > Ptychoderidae > Ptychodera > Ptychodera flava. The sequence goes on along the minus strand of NC_091949.1, from coordinate 12,739,152 downwards.
AAGTAAACAGGACGTGTTGATTTAAAATGTCCTCAGTATCCATGTGGCCAAGTCAGGCATGTGTTGTCTGGGGCAAGGGTAGTATACATATATATGTCAAAGGTCAAGTTGAAAAGTGTGGATGCTACCTGGTCAACCAGACCGTATTATATGTTGTCTGGGGCAAGGGTGAATGGTGTAGAAGTCAAAGGTTAAATTAAAAACTTGACTTCAGAGTTCTTGTATGAAGTACTAGCTGCATTATTGTCATAACTTTCCCATAGCTGTTTCAATTTAAACACCATGAAGTGAAAGTTGGATGTTGTTATCAAATTTAAACTATAATAAACAAATTATCAAGTTGATCGATCAGTGGTGAGACAAATTGAAACAATCTTTGACCAATGTGTATAGAATTGGTGATGCCAAGACTGATAAAGAAGTAAATTTTATCAGTTTGTGAAGTGTTGAGATATTTTGTGAAGTGGTATTGTGTCTCCTAATATTTCACTTTATTATTTATAGTTATCGAACGACTGTAGCAACAAGGTACAGTATTGTAGCCGTGAAATAATGATGGGCTACTGTAATTTGCGTAGAGACGGTTATTGTTCGAAATGAAATACATTCAAAATAACAGTTTTGATTTCAGCAGCCAAACAATTTTGTAGGTGGCATTTTCCTGCCAATACCTGTGCACAAAAGCATTGTGGATTTTTACATAACTAGTCATGTCTTCCCAGATGTACCAAGTACTTTGAATTATCGTTGGTTGCATGTTATGGCTGAATTAAAACAAGTAAACTAGGAAGTTACAGTCATTTTGAAAGTAATTCAGTTTTTTCGACAACTCACGTCAGAAGAAATGGAAACTCTCCTTGTAAAGCTTTGTGGACATATACCATGTCACATTGTACACACACGATATTTCTGTCGTATGGGAAGCAAGTTTCATGTTCCCCCACTAGTCGTCAGCGCACAATTCTTGCCTTTGATACAGAAAGCAAATGAAAAAATCCAGAAGCTTTTCAAGATCTCTCAGGTCATTCCATGATTCCGAAATGATGCAGTTCCTACGGAGTGGACTCTGTGTACTTTATCTGTACTTGAATGACATCTGAACTAAAACTGCATAGCAGTTAGAAAAAAGTAGAAAAAGGTGGAGTGCTCAATTTTCTTCAGAAGTGGACAGTCAAATAGATGTAGGGCACTGAATGTGAATGCAAAAAATCATTAATTTTACTTTAATTATACGTCATACCACAAAACTGGTAAGTTACCCTACTCTCCTTCAGTTGTGACTCTGAGGAAAGCTTTCCTAAAGTTAAATTCCCCAATGCCTCATTTACATTCAACCATACAAATTCTGGCAACCCAAACAGTTGGGTATTCTCAGAGTAAAAATCCTTTTGTTTCTTATTTCTTTTCACCTCTTGCTAGACCACCCCTCATTACATAATGGGCTAGACCATGTTGTATCCTAGTTTTCAGAGTAGCATGTCCAAATGCGTGACCATAGGTCCATGAGGTTCACATCACAACAGCACAGCTCTTGATGTTAACCGCCCCTAGTTATATAATAGGTTAGCCTATGACAATGAGGAGAGACCAGAACTATAAGATCATTCCAAAATAGGGGGGAGGTGAGGGAGGAGAAGTGATGTTAAATCATGTGTTCCCCCAAGCTGTGGAATGGTACAGCCCATCTGTTGTGATTACAGCTTTGTAACAAGTGCAAAAATTATGCCGACTGACCTGTGCTAATCGCAACAAGATTTATGGAAGTGAATAAATGTTTTCATTGTGTTGATTATAAACATTCATCATACTTGTCTTGGAGACATAATAGAATAAGAGAAGTTCAGAAATTGTCGGCTTAACCAGGGATTTGCTTCATGAAGTAGTTTGTCTTTTCTGTACTTTTGCTAGTACAGTGTGCAAAACTGCACCTGTAAGCTCAGCTGTGTACTGATAAGCGGAGAAAAGGAGAACAGCAATAAAACATCAGATATTGCAAATCGGAGGAAAAAAATTGCATCCTTTATATTGGTATGATCCTGGCAGCCGCATTGGATTGCTCTACAAAACAAAGGAATATGTAGATTTTGGTAAATTTTCTCATGATGGAAGAGTTGAGAAAATACTTGATGTAGGCACTGCTGTGTGATAGTTCTGACAAGATGACTGCTAAATCTTTTGTCATGTTGATTTTGTACTTGTAGGTGAGTCAGGATGCATCGCTCTGATTCTAGATGAAAAAAAGTGGTACATACAGAACCTGATACATAAGTTTCCATTCTGAGCTTCATCCCTCACACTTGAAAAAAGAGAGAACACACAGAAAATTGCAAAAAAAATTGTGGATCGTTTGAGTGAACATTCCAGATGTGTAATCTTTGTCAAGTGCTTCCATTGTGCACGAGGTGAAACCTGTTGAAGCATCCTGTATTGTGGAAAAAAGCCATGCAGTTAGTGATGTAATGCCGTATTAGTCTATACAGTTTATTATGTAATGACTGTGCTGACAGACTACAAATTGGTTTATCAACAACCTAGCAACAAAAGAGGCCTCAAATTCCCCTTTGACTGCGTGTGTGTGCGTAACACTAGCATTGCAACAAGATTTGAATGGAACGTAGCGAGTCAAATACTCACAAAGTTAGAGGGAAAATTAAATCGTTTTGTTTTGGAAGTGGCTGAGAGTGCTGCTTGCCTCTCAGGCTGAACAAAGTTTAGGTTTTACACCCTTGAAGGAATATGGTAGTAGTAGGCCCTTCCAAACTCAAAGATTAAAACTTCTGCTGAAACTTTCTTCAAGGAAACTATAAAACATTCTTTTTCAAAATCGAAAACAGTTATCAGGCTGTCGCCATGCAAGTTTTGGTACTTTAGAGAAACAAATTACCTATAAAGTGTACCAATATTTGAAATTTTAAAATGGTTACTATCCCTAGTACGTTAACTCCAATGGGGAAAAATTCAATTTGCTTTTTCCACAAAAAAACTTGCACAGTAAAAACTTCATTTACTCAACACATGTCAAAACGAGTCGCCCCAATTAAGCCACATGCGAACAAAGTAAGTTGAAAAAATAATTTGGGAGTCCAAATATCTGTCCTCAAGGCACATTCAACTTTAAAATATGCCACAAGGCTGTTAGTGCACTTGAACTTAATCCACTGTAGAATCAAATAGCTTTTATTTGCAACCAGATTACACTCTCATTTCAGCTAGCTCTTGTTTGTCCAAGCAGCGAGTTGAAAAACACAGCTTAACTCTTTTTCATCTTCCCACTTTGGACGAGTTCACAGTGGAGGACACGTAACAATAGCTGATGAAGGTCCTCTTTGGGGAACGTTTACTGAATTGTTAAACTGGCTAGAATGGCCAAGTTTTTGCCGACAACGGCACATCAATTGAAATGAGAACCATTCATTCGTGTCCGCCCTTTTCATGCCAGTTTACTGTTGTCAACATACGTCAGGGGACCAAAGCTGCCTCCAATGGCTGAAGGCTGTAACTGTGTCTGGCTGACAATTTGTCCAGAACAGAAAATTTCATGTCCCGACGTGTATCGATACTGACTCACAGTTGTATGGTGACATTTCACCTTTTCACCCCCATTTCATGTGGTGAGGTCCAACTTTACCACAGATATTGATGGAACTGTATCAAAGTCGGGTAGCAAAAAGGTTAACCCTCTTCCCACATTGGTTTAGCCCAAACTCGCTGTTGTCAATGGTGATTGTGGAGTCGTTTACAGGGAATTGGGGTTAACATTTTGAAGGGAAAGCTACATGTATGGATATGATGGACTAGTATGTAAGGGAGGGTTTCTTAAAGCAATAACTTTAGATAATACTTTATAATTATTTTTGTCATAATAATAACGCCATTACTTTTTCTTTTACAACATAAAGTGTTTTGAAATGTCATCATTGCATACACAGCGATTACGTACAATGTATTGTCACTGTACAATTGATTTCCACTCTTGAGAAAAATTCAATCGTCAACAATAACATGGGACATCACAAACATTACAGGTTGTGTTGACAGGCTGAATACAGTGCATTTTGACGTGATTTTTTGGAGTCAAACAAGAAGGGATGTATTACAAATAGACGAAAAGTAAGGGATGGACCATTTGATTCGGGGGGGGGGCAGAAATGAGTATGGCAACATATCCCCCCCCCAAAGGTTTAATACCTTGAAACAGTTTTTTGTCCGGTAGAGTCAAAGCAATTTTTTTTGCCTGACATTTTTTCCCCTACAAATGGCCAGCAACAATTTTTTCATTGTCAAAAATCATCCAGCCCCCTCCTCTCTCTAATCAAATTATCCACCTCTAATTGAAAGTACTTCAATTTTTACAGCTATCTTGAGCTTTAAGAGATTTCGCAGAATCACATTTTACTTCACATTTTACTTCCGCCCTGAAATAAAGTTTATTTGTCCTTTGATTCATCTGTTTAGAATTTCCCAGTCGTTACCGCACGGTGTTTTTCATTTGTTGTTCTCATGCACCTTGGTATTCTAATGACTCAGAGGAATAGGGTTCTTTGTGATCTGCGGCATGGGAATCCGGGTCAACTTTGGCAGCCATCCAGCGGCATGTAACACTCCTCTGGAATGAAACGCAAATCCTCGGTGCAACAGAAGTCATAAACTGCCATTGTTATTTTTGTGCGGCTTTCTAAAACCCTTTGGCCAATAGTGATCTCTCTTTATTCAAACATGAGAAAATGTCTGGCAGTCGGTTAGACTTCTCATTTTCGCCTGCTTCATTTTGATAGTCATCAGAACAATTATGATTTTGAAATAAGTACTTGAAAGTATAATATTCTAACTTTTCATGTTTTTACATTTTTTTGAGATAATACATTCTTTTCTCTAACCAATATGTTTGTTGTGTAAACTTTGACCCGTTGAGTGTAAACATAGTGTAAGGGAGCTCCTTCTATAGAAATGTACTGCTTTGTTGACCTCAAGATGTATCTGAAAGTTTTAAATTTCAAAGTGCTTGAACTGAAAAAGAAAAAAAAAGTTTCAAATTTCCCTGAGTAGAACAAAGAGAACAAGTTTACAAAGGCGGAAAAAAAAAAATAGTCGCATCTGTTTGAAGAATGAGCACCGTTTCAAAATGTTTTTAGATGTGCTTGCTGATTAATTGTTGGACTGTGTCCCCATATTGTTACTCGGTGCACAAAAAATGGCTTCAGGGGTAGAATTTTGCATGATGCAGCAAAGCATTGTGGGAATGCACAGCTTATGCATGTAATCATATGTGTCTGTGTGATAACTTTACTGTGATTGGAAGGTTGCTAGTGATTATTGCGTCACATGCATGACAAATTTTGTTGTTTTGCACCCATATTGATGCTGCAGCATCTTGGGGTGTGAGTCCTCAACTTGATATTTACAGTTTTCATCATAGCATCAGTTAACAAAAAACCATTAATTGTCTTTCACTGCTTTACATGTAAAATTTGAAGGCTCTGTAAAAAATTTAAAACAATTATAATTGTTTGCATTGTGCATATTAAACCTCCATCAGCTACGAATTTTGTACATCTTATGTTCTGGTTGTAAAGAGCAGTCAGTGTCTTGCTTCATTCCCAAAATCATGTTGAAATACGCATCATTCAGCTTGCCAACACTGTCTTTTTAGGTGCTTAAAGTCTAGTGTAATTGCGGACTTCTGATTTTAAGTCGAGACTAGAATTCATTTATCAACAGTAATATTGCATAGTGGTTTGTGTTTGCAAAGCTAATTAGTTGCATTTCAACAAATTAATTTGAGAAGGGAGAAGATGAGAAAATGTACTTTTATTTTTTGAGAATGATGAAATTATCATACTTAGCTGCAGCTGTAGTCGTGATGGAGTTCTGACATCAGTTGAACTCTGCCATTACAAAGTACAGCATATTGATCATAAGGATATGGTATTTGTACATGAATTTATGTGTATCTCATTGTTCAGTTAGTTAAACTATTGATGGTATTGACAGAGAAATAGAATTTACTCCACAATGAAAAGAACCATGGCACGGTTAGCATTTATCTTCGATGACCTTACATCATATAAGTAGAGTTGATTGACAAGCGACTGTAGACTTGACGATGAATTTCCGTACTTCCATAAATGCAAGAGAGAATATTCATCCCACTGTAATACTCACGGAGTATGTATTTTCCTCAGAAAATTTTATTTGTGCAACGAAACAAGACAGTACTACGGTTACAATAATGGAGGGATATATAATTACAAAATCAGCTAGAAATGGGGATTACTGTTTGAGAAGACTATGCAGAATGAAGTCTACCCTGTCTCCATCAATTACCGCACTCGTCAGGTCAGGCTAGACTTGTGTAACTTAATGATGATAAATATTGTAGTTGGTATTCAGTTCTGAAAGCGTGTATTAATGAAAGGGACCCAGCAGATCATGAATATAGGAGTGCTTTTGCTTTATGCTCAAATTTTGAAAAAAAGAAACTTCTGTTTATAGATTTTTATCTGTTATTTTATTTGAAACAAAATGTAAAAGTGGGTAGTTTGAAGCAACTGACATCTCACTTGGGGAAAAACGCAGCTTCAATTTGTTAGAATGGCTTTTCAGAAATATCAGTGATAAGTTGGTCTAGTGGTTGTAATAAAACAAACATGATCGTTTTCAGTGGAGCCAAGCAGGAGACAAAACTTAATCAGAAAACTGCATTTGCTTTAAATTATGGTCCTAGAGTCACCAGAAATATTCATTGCGATCTAAATGATTAATTCAGAAATTTATTGTACTGACAGTTCTTGAGGTCTGTGCGTTTTTTTTTCTGCAGCGGAGGGACCAGCCTGTCACGTAACGGAAGTTTTCAAGGTAATATGTTCTTCAAACACAAGAGTTTTAAACTTTTGCTCAAACTTTCCTCCAGGAAACCGTTACCCATTTTCCCTCATAATTATGAGTAAAAGTCAGGGTTCACTGTGCAGGTACCAAGTAGAAAAACAAATTACCCAACATTTTAAACTTCCTCAAATTACAATGCAAGATCTGAGGTACATGAATATTCCCATTGATTAAGGGTCATTAGCATAGAATTTTAATACGGAAACAATGCTCATTAATGTAATCTGCATATTTGAATATCATTATACCTCGCATCTTGCACTAATAGTCCTCAAATTAGAAAGGTCTGCCATACCCAAGGTTTAACTCTACAGGGCAAATTAAATGTTTGATTTTCGCTTAATGAAGACAGGAAAATCTTCATTTGCTCCCTAGGATTAGTAATTATTCTAGATAACTCTCCAGAAGCAGCAATCCAGAAAAGTATTAGAAAAATTTGAGTGTCCTAAAATTTCTCTTTGACGTGTTCTATTTTACCATTATCAGCACCTACTAAATGACAGTTCAAAACATACCTTGTCCAATCATGTTGGTATTGATTCGGTTTGATTTTACCAGTTAAGTTTATAAATTAATCTGTCAATGACATATGATATTCCAGAAGTTTTGAGGTACATAATTTTTCCTGTATATTTTATTTTTCCTCTGAAATTTATTAAATGATATAATTTTGTTAGTCTTTCAATTGGTTCATTTTTTAGCTTTTGTAGTATTCAGTTTTGTTGCGATTCCTGTCAGGTTTCCAACTTTCAAGTCATTTTAACCTGTTCACCATAATGGTTTGGTCCAAATCCTATTGTTTTCAATGGTGAAGGTGGACCAATGAACAGAGAAATGGTAGTGAAAGATTTGAGTTAGATTTAGGAAGGGATATGAGAGAGTGTTACCAGAATTGACCCTTCTTGAGATTACTGTTTTTCACCCTTTCACCACAATAGTTTGGCCCAATACCATTGTTATCAATGATGAGTTTAGAACTGTTTATGGGAGATAGGGGGTAACAGGCATCACCTCCGTTGGTAAGCATCTCAACTACTTTCTCGAGAGTGGATGCAGGAATATGGACTTTTTGAACCAAAGGCATCTCCTTTCAATTACGAAACATATAGCCGGTGAAAAGTGCATGTTTTCTTAGGGTCTTTATGCCTTGTACGGCAAGGCAGCTGTGTGCATTTCAGCATCACAGTTGAAAGGGCAGATCACATGATCTGCAGTAAGAGAAGCTTAAAAACCAGATTGGTACGACATTAAATACAAGATTTCCAAAATAGTCCAGAAGGAACAAATTTTGTAAATATGTCCAGTTACGATATGTTGGTATAGACAATTGTTATTTATTTACTACTTATTTATTTTTCTTTATTACTTACTTTGTAATTTATTTATTTATTTTGAATTATATTTATCTTTACAGTAGTTTTCCTCAAAGGATGTACCAGGACTTTTGAAATTATTTCTTGATACATTTCTGTCTGCTTGAAGTTTAAGAAATGTCTTTTCTTTAATAAAGGGTTAAAATTTCTTTCCGGAAGAGATTTAAACGTATATTTGTAATGTTTTTGAAACAAAACACACAAACAGCTACAAATAATTTGCTTTTTTTCCTTTCACCCAAAATAAGACAGACATTTGATGAAAAATGAAAGACAGCTGGATATAATGTTAGAGAAAATCAAACTCTGAAGAGAATAGAGGTTGTTGGAATAACAATTGGTTGAATTCAATTTGTCAGAAGTTGTTTAAGAATAGCTTATTGGATCCAGCGTTCCTTTTTACGGACATAGAATGCATTGAGACAGACAGACTGCATAGTTTGCAGATTTCTCCATGCCAGACTTTGGGTATAATTGTTTTGCACACTACAGTGAGCAGCGAACCATTAAACATCACTAAGGCGTTTCCAGACTTAACTGCAAATTTTTTTAAACAGTGAGGCCTCCTTGCTTAGAGATGGCATAGAGCTAAAAAAAGGAGTCGGCACGGAATGTTCATTTGGTGTTAAAATTGGAAGAGCACTTATTGCCCATCAAATTGAGTGAGAGGGCCGCCCTGATCTATATTCGACCCGTTAGCAGGTCGGTGCAATGTACTACTAGGGTCAAGGAAGTATAGCGGTCTGTACATACTCAAGTCAGTGTCCGGTTTCTGAACCAAAGTGTGTTCACCTTATTGGCGTCTCCTATGTTTAAATTACAATTGTAGTAGAATAAGTGTAATTTTTAGTAAAGCGTCGTCAGCTGCAGCTTTCAATGTATTTTGTATCGTATTCCTTTAATTTGTAAAACAGTTTCTTGTTCTTTCTACACCCAATTTAAACTCATGTCAAACTGCTTATTGCTTGGCTTGTCAGCGCCAACATAATCTATATATATATATATATATATATATATATATATATATATATATATATATATATATATATATATATATATATATATATATATATATATATATATATATATATTATATGTGTGTGTGTGTGTGTGTGTGTGTGTGTGTGTGTGTGTTGTGTTATCGTTGGCAATGATTTTGGTTTGGGAGTATTTTTTTGTTTATAACATTTCACGTTGTCAACAATGTGCAGTGCATTTTTAATGCTTATACCGATATTTCAGTATACTAACTGAGTAGAAGGAAATGCACTTGTTTATAAGGAACAAATATTATTAGAAATATTACCAAAAGTTAACACTATTTGCATTTTCCCTTGATTTTAACATTTTCTCAAAATTAGGGGATTGTAAGACCGTTCGTTGTTCTGGGCCAGACTCCTAGGCAACGGAATAACTCTCTTAAGAATGGAGACACATGGTTATTAAACCCGTAGGAGGCTTGAATCGTGTGCAGGTGGAGTTGTGAATTATTAACTGATCCACTTGTTTGCAGGGTTGAATAATAGAAATTGCTAACATTTTCATTGAACAATAACTTGCTTCTAACTGAAGACTATCCCATCATGCTTTGCACAGGAGATGCAAAGTGGTTGATGGGACAGTCTTTAGGATTGAGAGAAGAATGAACGTCAATTTATATCCCGTGGCAGCTACCCAAACATTCTTATTCAATGTTCCCAAGCACCCATTGCTATAGTTGTATCATTTTCTCTGAAAAGTACATACAAAGAACAGTGCATCATACCTCCATGGGATTTGACTGCATTTTTATGCTCCGAGCTCATGATTACTTTTTCACTTATTCGCTCGTACTTGTCAGTGAAACAACCCCCAACAAGTTGACGTTATATCACTCAGAATATGGTTCATGAGAAGCCCTACATACCGTACAACCTGCAAACACTGTGCAATGCCTACACAAAGACTTGGTGATACAATCACACCAGTGTTTAAATAGCCTAGAGTTCAAACACTGTTTTGTAACCGTGGTAACTTACCACCGGAATAAGGCTGTGTGCTAAAGGATATATATCTGGAGGCAGGGTGAGATCCTGTATTAAAATGATATTCCCATACAGTGGCGGGGATTTCCGATCAAAATAGCTACACTTCTATCCTAAACATGTGACACTCAAGCTAAACAATCGCAGCGTGGCCATTACTCAACCCTCACAGCACACAACCCTATCCATGATCTGCGCTGCAAATTCAGATACTTTGTACACAACAGCTGACAAAAATCCAACAACCGTAAATTTTGCCTCCCGCATACGATTGTCCTTTTAAATGTTCCTTCGTCTGCTTCATTAGTGACTGATGCAACAGTTATGTTTCTTTTTGAGTTCCAAATTTGATTATCCACAGACAAATTGTATCACTTTCTACATAACAATGGTCCTTGAAAACACTACTAGACAGGTCACAACATGCAGGTTACAATGGATATACACATGACCTGTATGTAACAAAAACACACAGTTAATACCTGTGCACATAACCACCACCTGAAGCAGTGTCCACGGAATATAATTTGCATAAATTAAGCTATTAGAGAACAGAAATCCAAATAAGCTAACGTTTGGAACTTTGCCCTCGACTGAAAGTTTCTTTGCCAACAGAAAACATTTTTGGTGCAAAATGTTGTAGATTCTTAGAAATTAGTCCACCTGTTACTTCTTTCTACCCAAAATTTGATAACACGATTTCTAAATGAATAACACGTTAAGAAATGGCAGGTTTAAACACAAAACACTCTTTGGTACAAAATTTTGCAGATTTCAGCAGTTAATACTTCTTTGCCTACAACTGTAAAGAGTCAAAACAAGCAATTATTATCGTCCCATTATTGCTCCCAAAACCGGTGTTCATGGTCATTTTGTCTATCATAGCAATGCATATTGTACCATAGTAGTGAAGTGGCTGAGAAGTCCAACATTAATGAGGCTCTTATACATTTTATTGCGTGTATGGCAACTTGA